>NC_137790.1:13285313-13345313 GCF_963383645.1 Muscardinus avellanarius
ACCTGGTCTGAATAAAGCAGCAGTCTTTGGTAACCGGGTTGGTGAACTCCTTGAACTCCCGAACTCCATTTTCCACGGCTCACTCAGTCATAGGTGTGCCTGCATACGTCGCCTGGATGGGGTCACTGGCTTGGGAAGGAAGGGAGGTTTCTCCCCTGGGCGTTGGCAGGCCACGCCTGGCTCTGCCATGATGGTCAGGCCCTCGTCAAGGTGAAGACATAGGCCCAAGGGCAGGAATTCAGGAGAGCCTGGGAGCACCACAAGGGGGTGGTGGGATGAAGAACTGAAAAGACGAGAAACTGAGGAAGAAAGGATCCAAGGAGGAATGAGAAGGAGCGCAAGAAACACGGAGGAGCTGTGCTTCTCTGGAGTTGGGGGTCACACAGAAACAGGAACAGAACACGGTGGCCCCGGGGCATGAAAGGAGGCTTCAGCGTCCTGTCCTCTCCAAAGGGCCAGCAGATGCCCCGGGCAGCTCATTGAAAGCCCCCAAGCATCTGAATATGCCTAGAAAATGGCATCGTAAAGGGGACACCCAGCCAAGTGTGGTGACACACAGCTGCAATCCCAGAACTGGGGAGGCTGAGATAGGAGGATCACAGGTTCGAGCCCAGCCTCAGCAATCTGGCAAGAACCATAGCAACTTAGGGAGACCCTGTTTTAAAATAAAAAATGCCAGGCGTGGTGGCGCACGCTTGTCATCCCAGCATTCGGGAGGCTGAGACAGGAGGATCGCAGTTTGCAGACAGCCTCAGCTACTTAGTGAGGCCCTCTGCAACTCAGTGAGACCCTGTTTCAAAATAAAGAATAAAGGCAGGGGGTGTAGCTCGGAGATAGAATGCCCCTGGGTTCCATCCCCAGTACCACAAATAAATTAATTAATTAAAGATAAAACCTGCTGGGGGCGTAGTTCAGAGGCAGAATATGTCCATGGGTTCAATCTCAAGTATCCAAAAAAAAAAAAGATTCTAAGACAACATGTGCAAAGCCCTGGGTTTGGTACCATTAAAATGTAAAGAAAAAGAAAGAATGAAAATATTTTAAGATGAGGTAAAGATGGATGAGGTAAGATGAGGTAAAGATGGTGATTAATTTGGCAATAAACCAATTTGGGGGCGAGGTCCTCCAAGAGAAAGGGCAGCGGGATGGGGCCCAAGGAGGGCTAGACCAAACTCCGGGATTACGTTGGGGGATGGGTTTTGCCTGTGGGAATGGCTACAAGATGGATTTTAGTAATAAGCCAAGAATAAAGAATCCAAGAAAAGCACAGAACTCCCCAGAGCAACAGGCATTTTGTAGTGTACAAGAGTTTTTTGGGTTCAGCGTTATCTTCAAAAGCAATGTATTAAAACCAAATGATCTATAAATCTTTTATTTACTTACAGTATGGGCATGTTGGTAAAACTCAAGAATAATTTGTTAAACATGGACCTGATTTATTTATTTGAAAATGAAACCTTTACTGAGTTCCTGTAGTGTCCCAGAAATGAATTTTGTTTATAAAAATGAAAAGAGCCACTCTCCAAATTGTGACCTAGAAACCGCACAAAAGTGGCACTACGTCACTGAAGAGAGTCCCTTGAAATGTCAAGAATATGGAACGTTCCAGAAAGAACCTCAGGTCTGGCTACCAGAAAGGTTCCATTCTGATATTAGTTGTATCCATTCCATTTTCCTTCATCTGTTTCACAGTCTTACTGTGTCCCCTCTGGGCTAGGTCC
Organism: Muscardinus avellanarius; assembly: GCF_963383645.1. Classification (NCBI taxonomy): domain Eukaryota; kingdom Metazoa; phylum Chordata; class Mammalia; order Rodentia; family Gliridae; genus Muscardinus; species Muscardinus avellanarius. Next base: position 13,287,035 of record NC_137790.1, read on the forward strand.
TAGGTCAGCAAAGGCTTAGGCAGGAGACAGATCAGCCAGCCAGGTAGTCCTGGGATGCGTGCTTGCCAGGCAAAGGGCGGGTGCTGTGGGCCCGCGTGCGGCCAGGGGCTGTGCCTGGAGGGCTTCCTGGGGAAGGTGAGCTTAGACCTGGGACCAGCCGAAGAAGGGATGGGCAGCTCCGCAGAGGGCATTGCTGGGGCCCTGAATACCCAGAACTCACAAACAAAATGGCCTGAGGAATTGGGACCGTCACGAGGGTTTGAGCGTTTCACAGGATTGATGTAGCTCCTCCCCACAATATAGAAGTGGATAATCCAGTGTCCCTACTATGCAGATGTGGAAAGAGGAGGGGTGCCTGAGGAGTCTGCCGGGTGCGACCCTTCGGTGGCAGAGCCCGGTGTGCACACAAGCGGTCGGCCTGCAACGTCAACGCCACAGACCACCGCGCGCGCCCATCCACAGGGCCCTGGGGCTGCAGCTTCGCCAGATCACGCACTGGCGATCGTGGACGGCAAAACCCAATTCAAAGTCACTACAGTGGCGCACGCTTGTAAATCCCAGAACTCGGGAGGCTGAGACAGGAGGATCACAGTTCACGGCCAGCCTCAGCTACTGAGTGAGGCCCTTTGCAACTCAGTGAGACCCTGTTTCAAAATAAAGATAAAAAATAGGGCTGGGGGTGTCGCTCGGAGGTAGAATGCCCCTGAGTTCCATCCCCAGTACCACAAAAAAAAAAAAAAGAAAAAAAAAAGTTAAACACAAAAGCTCTGACACAGCACTTGGACCCCAAACAGCTCCCAGATGTGAGCAGAAATTACTTGGACCCCAAACAGCTCCCAGATGTGAGCAGAAATATTTCTCCTCTCATCTGCTGTCCCTCTCCTCCTCCCTCTGCAAAAATAATAACAACAATAATAATAATAATAATAATAATATAAATAAAATCAACCAAACAAACCCCAAAACCCTAAAAGTTAAAAGAACTTCTTGGTCCCCTCCCAACACAGGTTATGCCTGCTTTCCCACAGACTTGAGAGAACCAAGCAGGCTCCGCCCCCTCCTCCCAGGCCTTCAGGGCCCTTTTCCAATATTGATGAATGAACGAGGTCATGACCCTGGGAGCGCTGGTGTTGACACGCGTCGGGCACAGGCCCAGCTCCCTTTGATCACCGGCCTCGTTCTCCTGGTCCTGCGGCCCCACGGCTTGTCTCTTCCTGCACAGGGACTGCGGCAGTGTGTTACCCTGTGATGTTTTGTCTGTATACTTTGATTGGACTCTGTTATTTTGAATGAACAGATGAATCTCAAATTAGCCTCTCAGCAGAATCAGCATTCCTATTAATTCATGGTAAGAGGCAGGCCCGGTAGACCACAGGCAAATCGTCAGATCTGAGCATCCTGCAGGGAGCACACGTTTGCCAGGGTGGGGGGGAAACCATCCCGTTGTATTTTAAGTATGGAGGATCTCAGGGAATCCTAAAATGAAGTAATGATGTCAGGCCATACACTACCTGTGTAAGAATTAATAACAACACCCACTGGAGCCAAAGACACAAAGAAACCAGGCAAGTCCCAGTTCATGTGAAGCTGAGAGAATCTGTTTTTATGGGCTCTGTGTGTGTGTGTGGTGGTGGTGGGGTGCTACTAGAGATTGAACCCAGACGCATTTTACCTCTGAGCTACACCCCCAGCCCTTTTTAAAATTTTTTTGTTTGTTTTGAAATAGGATCTTGCTCAGTTACTGAGGCTGGTCTTGAACCTGTGATCCTCGTGTCTCAGTCTCCCAGGTACTAGGATTACAGGTGTGCATCATCACACCCAGCTCTCTTTTCTTTTTTGAAATACCACTTTAAGTCTGGTGTGGTGGCACACACTTGTAATCCCAGTACTTGGGAGGCTGAGAAGGGTGGATCGCGGTTCACAGACAGTCTCAGCTACTTAGTGAGATCCTGTTTCAAAATAAAGAATAAAAATCAGAGCTGGCCGTATAGCTCGGAGGTAGAATGCCCTTGGGTTCCATCCCCATTACCAAAAAATAAAATAAAATAAAATACCATTTTAAAAATATTTTTAAATGTCAGTATACAGATGTGATACTTATATGAACAAACATGATATTTATATGAATTTTGGAGACTTGATTCTTCTAAGTGATCTTTAAGTAGTTCTGGATAGATATTAAATACTTAGATATAACATCAGAGTAAATGAGAACTCTCTGGGATTACGCTGATTGTGACCTAACAGTATAGTATCAGCCTAATTAAGAACTGAGTTTTGAAAGCATCTTCTAATAGAGAACCAGAAGTCCTTTAAGTAACTGTATATATATATATATATATATATATATATAGCCAGAAAAAAACACATTTCAGCAGTCTGGGGTTGTAGCTCAGTGGTAGAACATTTGTCTCATGTGTATAAGACCATACGTTCAATCCCCAGGACTGCGAGAAGAAACAAATTGACTCTGATTCCTTTTTTAGGTAATCCAATCTATTTGCTCTTCCCATCAGGGAGAGACACCATGGTCTCTCAGAAATGCTCTGCTCTCTTATTCATTTGAAAACCTAACCTCCAAATAATTTATGAAATGCATTCCTCCTCTGCAACACGAAAAATTCTCCGCTGCTAGAGAAAGCTATTGTCAAAAGTATTGCCCAAAGAGCTACAGTCAAAAATCCACCACTGACCAGCCAAATTACAAATGCTAAAAACCAGTAGTATGAAAGCTTTGAGTGTTAAGATACTCAGTTAAAACCCCGTGAACATACTCTAAGAAAATATTTTAATGCTACGTGTCTTGACTACCCAGTCTCCTGTGTCTGTGTATGGTGGCGCACATTCATTCATGTGCTTTCCAGACAGAAAAGCGAAGGCATCCCCCGAATCTATACTTATCTCTATTTCCAACCTCCTCTCACTTTAAAGATCTGGAGCTCTGGCCACGACTGGATTAGGAATATATTTCCAAGGAGAGGGAGTAAGGAGAAAGAAGGATGAAAGAGAGAAAGCACACTGCCTTTGCCAACAAAACATTATTAAATTCATTCCTTTGACATTCTGACAGTAATTGCATGGAGAAGGACTGGATTTTGTTCAAATTACTTTAAAAGGGTAGTTGAGAATTTCCCGCGGGAGAGACCAGTGTACGACGCGTGGCTTGCGCGAGGTTCGGCTTTGTTGTCCTGAACAATCCTGAGAATTCTGCTCTCATCTTATTTTTTTGTTTTTGTTTTTGTTTTTGTTTTGTTTTGTTTTTTGGTGGTACTGGGGTTCCTGGAAGCCCTTCTACCTCCGGGCTACACTCCCAGACCTATTTTTTTTAACTTTGTGTGGAAACAGGGTCTCTTAAGCCAGCGAGGCTGGCTCCGAGCCAGGGCGATCCTCCTGTCTCTGCCTCCCAAGCGTGGGGATTACAAGCGTGTGCCACCACGCCCGGCTATTCTTTATTTTTTATTTTTATTTTTATTTTGGTGGTACTGGGGTTCCTGGAATCCCTACCTCCGGGCTACACTCCCAGACCTATTTTTACATTTTTATTTGGAAACAGGGTCTCTTAAGCCAACAAGGCTGGCTCCGAATCTGCGCGATCCTCCTGTCTCTGCCTCCCAAGCGCGGGGATGACAAGCGTGCGCCACCACGCCCGGCTCTCATCTTATTTTTGACAGCGCGAAAACCTTGGAGAAACAACCCGGGTCTCCCAGAAAGCTCCTCCACTTGCACCTCCCGGTTCCACTTTCTACTGTGACCTGCGGAGTCACCCATCCAGGCTGGTTCATTCCGGCGGTTTGGGCTTCGGTCACCTTAATGAACAAAGACAGTGCCGGCCACCCGTACCACTGTCCTTTCCCTGACAGCGGCCTCGCCGTGTTGGAAGAGCCCCAGATAGTGTTGTTTACTGCAAATTTCTGAAGGTTCCCTTCCTTGCTGATTGAAAGCCAGAGACGTCTAATAAAGCGTGATCCTCAGACAACATGTACAACTATGGTTGTGAAGAGGGTCCCGCGCCTCGGCGAGGAGGATCATCCGGAGCAGGGCTAGCGGTGACTGGCTCCAGGAGAGGCCCGAGCAAGGGGTCCTGGCTCCTCAGCATCCCTGGGTTTACACACCACAGGGCAGGGCCACCCACCGTGCCAACCTCATGGGGGTGGGAGAGACAGGCCTCTCCACTTGGACAGGGTTGAGGTTTTATTAAGGAAAAGCCTGGAGCTGCTGTCTTCACTAGTCAGAAATGAACTTCTTTCAGACAGATAAAAGGTACCACTGGAGGCTGAATTCTTAAAAAATACATGTTTCCTCAAAAGGTTAAACTGAGAGCCATCTTATGATCAGGTAGTTCTAAGAGTGGAAGTCTTCAGGAGAAGCAAGAGAAGTGAAAACATATATTCACCCAAAAACCTGTCTATAAACACTCATCATTATGCCTTTATTCATAATAGCCCCAAGTGGAAACAACCCACATGCCCATCAATTGAGGAAGAAGAGATGACCAAACTGTGCTACATCCATACAATGGAATATTATTCAGCCATTAACAAGGAACGATGTACTCATACTTGCCACAACATGGATGAATCTTAAGAGCATGATGCTAAGCAAAAGATGCCAATCTCAAAAGACCATGTATAGTATGATTCCATTTATATGAAATGTCCAGAACATGCAGATCACTGGAGACAGAGTAGATTAGTGGTTGCCAGGACCTGGCAAAAAGGGAGAATGAGGAGGGGACTGCTAAGGGGAGCTGAGGGTTTCCTTTGTGGGAGTAATAAAAAAAAATTCTAAAATTAGACTGTGGTAATATTTGCAAAGCTCTGGATATACTAAAAACCACTGGATTATACGCTTTGACTCGGTGAAAATTAGAGTATGCGAATCGTATCTCAACTTAAAAATATCTAAACGTATGTGTGCATTTGTGCGTATGTACCTACAAAAAAACACAGACAGGCCTTTGAGCTTGCTTTTCTTAAAAGGAGAATTAATTAAACATGACTTTTAATTTTCCTTTACAACTGAATAACTATTATAATTCCATGAATGAAGGAGCATACATTTACTGATGAAGCCAACACTTTCTTGGGAAAAAGAGAACATTTTAATGGTTTTGGAATTTATTTTCATAGTACAAACAGGCGCCCATCCTCAGCAGCACCATTGCTAAGAGCGCCATTTCCATCCAGTCTTGGGAGCTCCTCCTCCATAGGGAGCAAGCTGGTATAACTAAGTTTGAGTTATGAACTTGCCCTTGAAACCCAGGGGCTTATGGGAAAACCACCTGGATTACAAGGGCAAGTTCATAATTCAAATGGTGCGTCAAGGCACCCACAGAAAACAGCTCTGAAGAGCCCCCACTTGAAAGCAAACAAACGAACCATCCCTCGTAGTATGAGCTGAAAAGTCCCCTCTGTCCCCTGCTCTCAGACTCTTCTCTCAGGCCCCTGAACAACCGATCGTAACTGCATAGACAGCGGCCGATGTTTACATGGTGCACGGTTCCAGCTCTTCTGACATATTAACTCACTGATCAATTCCATCGATGGAGAAGTATTATCCTCATTTGACAGATGAAGGGACTGACGTTCAGAGAAGTGACCGGTCCAAGGTCCAGCAAACCACTGAAAGGTCAGAGCCAGATGCAAGCCAAGGCTTTCCACTATCAACTCTCTGAGCCCCACACTGGTGTCAACCCAACTTAGAAGACGTTTGCACGACTGGGAAAGGGGATGTGGCTTGCGCGGCCCTTACCTGTGGACCACGCCGGCCCGGTGCAGGTGCTCCACGGCAGAGATGAGCTGCCGGATGTACCTGCGGGCCTCTGGCTCCTCCAGCCGCTTCTTCTCGTAGATCTTGTGCATCAGGTTGCCCCCGGGGCACAGCTCCATGACCAGGTAGTAGCTATTCTCCGTCTCTAAGATATCGAGGAGCTGCGTGATGTTGGGGTGGCGGATCATCTGCTGGATCTGCCCCTCTCGCCGCAGGTTTTTGGTGACGTAGGTGTCCTTTTTGGCCCTCTTCTTATCGATGACTTTGATGGCCACCTACAGAGACACCGGGAGCACGGCCGTCACCAGACGCCACAGGCAAAGGCTTCTCCTCTGCTACTCTCAAGAACTCGGAGAAAGTTCAGAGCTCTTCCTCTGCACCAGGGGAGCCCTGAATCTAAAACAGCATCACGCCTGGGGCGCAGCTCAGCGGTAGGACACCTGCGCGGCCCTGGGTCCCACCCCCAGCACTGCACATCAATAAACGCACTCAGGGCCGGGCGTGGTGGCGCACACTTGTAATCCCAGAATTCGGGAGGCTGAGACAGGAGGATCGCGGTTCACGGACAGCCCCAGCTACTTAGCGAGGCCCTTTGCAACTCAGTGAGACCCTCTTTCAAAATAAAGAATAAAAAATAGGGCAGAAGGTATAGCTCAGAGGTAGAATGTCTCTGGCTTCCATCCCTGGTATAAATAAATAAATAAATAAATAAATAAATAAAATGTGTGGATCTTAGACTAATTTAAATCTAAGGTCCCTTCCAATTCTGTAATTCTATAATCTGTCTAGGGCTGTTTCATCAAAGACCATGACAATATATGAATATGCACTTACTAAATATTTAAAAATAAATAAATAAATAAATAAATATGTTCCATTTAATAGTATCAGGAGGGATAGAACAACAGGAAAAAAGCAAAAAAAAATCATTTATTAAGGAAGAGAGTGGAATTAACTTAAGCAAACTTGCATGGTGGTCTGGAGAGGGGGGAATTGATGTCAAACTCTTTTGTCTGGGGGCCGGAGCAGGAGCTACATACCAACTTCTCCCGGAGCCAAGGGCACTCTCCCCACTGGCTCTCAGGACTCCCCATCATTCCCTCTGCTAAATCTGTAACCATGGTCAGTTCTGGCCATGGTGAGGGAGCGGGAAGCCCGCTGCCCAGGAGTGCAGCTCCCCTGGCCTCCCCGGCTCTCCCCTACCCCGCCCAGGCCTCCAGGCCAGGCAGCCTCCAGTGTCCAGGCTGACCTCCTCCCTGGGCGAGTCCCCTCTCAGGTGACCGGCCACCCACAGTCAGGACTCAACCTCAGGTCTCCACTACCCACAGGAGCGCCCCCATCCAGCTGTCTTACCAGACACGGTACAAGGGAGGGGAAAGAAGGAAGGGGGAAGGATGGAGGAGGAGAGAAGGATGTCTTTTCAACACAAAACTGCACCACCCCAACGCCACCCCAGTGGCTGAAGACAGCTGCTGCTTCTCTCTGGGGGCTTCACTCACCTGTGTAAAGGGACCAGCCAGAGCAGGTGTCGCTTCCCCTGCCAGCTGCCCAAACTCACTCTCTGTCTGTCTGTCTCTTTCTCCCAGCTCATTCATCACCTCCACCCCCCAGCGCCCAAGCCACTGTCACTAAGAGATGCTCTGGTCCACAGCTATGGAGCCATTGGGAGGAGGATAAAGGAGACATCCCATTCCTGCTTCCTTCCTTCTTCTTTTTTTTTTTTTTCCAGTACTGGGGATGGAACCCAGGGGCATTCTACCTCCGAGCTACACCCTCAGCCCTATTTTTTTGTTCTTTATTTGGAAACAGGGTCTCACTGGGTTGCAGAGGGCCTCACTAAGTAGCTGAGACTGTCCGCGAACCCAGATCCTCCTATCTCAGCCTCCCGAATGCTGGGATTACAAGCGTGCGCCACCACACCCGGCTCCTTCTTTTAATAACTATATTTCAACCTGTTTCACAGTTCATTCCTTCCATCAGTGCAGAGGTAAGGTATGTAGGTACATAAATAATGGATAAATAGCCTGGCGTGGTGGCGCACGCTTGTAATCCCCACGCTTGGGAGGCGGAGACAGGAGGATCACGAAGGTTCGAAGCCAGCAGTGCTGGCGTAAGAGACCCTGTTTCGAAAATATAAAATAGGTCTGGGAGTGTAGCCCGGAGGAAGGGGGGCTTCCAGGAACCCCAGTACCACCAAAAAATAAAATAAAATAATAATGGATAAATAAGTATATGTTTGCAGTGAGAGGCTGTTTGAGAGACACAGTACATGATAAGAAATAAGTAAAAGCCCTCTGAGACCTAATGTACAGCATGACGACTATAATTAATAATGGCATATCCTGCCACAGTGGCGCACACCTGTAATCCCAGTACATGGGAGGCTGGATCAGAGGGTCACAGGTTCAAGGCCAGTCTCTGCAACTTAGTGAGACTGTTTAAAAAAAAAAAAGTAGGGCTGGGGGTATAACCCTGGGCTTAATCCCCAGAAAATAATAATAATAATAATAATAATAATAACAACAACAACAACAACAATAATAGTGCACTGTATGCCTGAAAAATGGAGAAAGAGTATATTTTTGGTGTTCTCACTGGACACACAAAACTGTGAGACCTGTGTGAGGTGGGGGTGTGTTGATCGGCTTATTGTGGTAACACATGTTGAAACCGCGCTGCAGCCAAGGCCTGGTGGCATGTGCCTGTAATCCCTGTATGTGGGAGGCTGAGATAGGAGAATCACAAGCTGGAGGTCAGCCTCCACAACTTGATGAGATCTGTTTCAAAGTGAAAAAACTTAAAAATGGTTGGGGATGTAGTTCAGTGAAAGAACGCCCCTGGCTTTAGTCCCCAGTAACACACACACACACACACACACACACACACACACACACACACCACCATACACAGCAAATACTTTTTATCTGTCATGTAAACCTCCAAAAGCTGTAAAAAAAAAAAAAAATGCATGTTTTAAAAAGATGATGCAGTCAGGCATGGTGGCACATGCCTGTAATCCCAGCATTTGGGAGGCTAAGACAGGAGGATGTGGTTTACAGTCAGACTCAGCTACTTAGTGAGGCCCTTTGCAACTCAGTGAGACCCTGTTTCCAAATAAAGATTAAAATTAGGGCTTGGGGTGTAGCTAGGAGGTAGAATGCCCCTGGGTTCCCTCCCCAGTACTGCAAAAAAAAAAAAGAAAGAAAGAAAAAGGGAGGAGGAAGAGAAAGAGGAGGAGGAGGAGGAGGAGGAGGAGGAGGAGAAAGAGGAGGAGGAGGAGGAGGAGGAGGAGGAGGAGAAAGAAGAGGAGGAGGAGGAGGAGGAGGAGGAGGAGGAGAAAGAGGAGGAGGAGGAGGAGGAGGAGGAGAAAGAAGAGGAGGAGGAGGAGGAGGAGGAGGAGAAAGAGGAGGAGGAGGAGGAGGAGGAGGAGGAGAAAGAAGAGGAGGAGGAGGAGGAGGAGGAGGAGGAGGAGAAAGAGGAGGAGGAGGAGGAGGAGGAGGAGGAGAAAGAGGAGGAGGAGGAGGAGGAGGAGGAGGAGGAGGAGGAGAAAGAAGAGGAGGAGGAGGAGGAGGAGGAGGAGGAGGAGGAGAAAGAGGAGGAGGAGGAGGAGGAGGAGGAGGAGGAGGAGGAGGAGAAAGAGGAGGAGGAGGAGGAGGAGGAGGAGGAGGAGGAGAAAGAGGAGGAGGAGGAGAAAGAGGAGGAGGAGGAGGAGGAGAAAGAAAAGGAGGAGGAGGAGGAGGAGGAGGAGGAGGAGAAAGAGGAGGAGGAGGAGGAGGAGGAGGAGGAGGAGGAGGAGAAAGAGGAGGAGGAGGAGGAGGAGGAGGAGGAGGAGAAAGAGGAGGAGGAGGAGGAGGAGGAGGAGGAGGAAAAAGAGGAGGAGGAGGAGGAGATGAAGAAGAAGAAGAAGAAGAAGAACAACAACAACAACAACAACCATCAAAGACAAACTTTGTATGAAATAAAATTTTAGAAGTCTGGCCAGTCAGCCTGGATCAAAGCACTGAAATCCCAGTCCCTGCCCCGACCCTCATACAGCCCCAGAAGCGCACTCTACACTCTGCCGCCACCCTGGGGCCCACGGGAGCGCCCGGCCTCCACTCTCAGCCCCGGCACCCACCCCGTGCCCAGGGTGTCTCAGCGGGCGGGCCTCCTCACGCCCCCGGACCCGGCCCGGCCCTCTCCAAGAAGTCCAGCCACCCTGCGTGTACCTGGGACTGTACCCAACCCTCAGGGGGTAAGTCAAGAGCATCTCCCTCCGGAGATATGCCGAGGCCCTCTTTGCGCGCCTGCGCACTCAGCACCTGTAGGACCCGCGGGCCCGCTCCCCTTCCCCACACACCACGCGCATGTCGCCGTCAGTCAGTGACCAGCAGGTTCCAGTGGACATGAGCATCAAAGCAAAAGTGGCTGTCAACTGCAGAATCTACTGTCTTTCTAGAAAATGGAGCTTAGGAAATTCCAAGCCCTTAATGCAAAGCTAAGAAGTACAGCCAAGGGCTAAGAGCAATCGCGAAGGAACCAGACAGGCCGGGAGCCCCGCCCTCTTGTACCTCAGCAAGACACCTGCACCACCCCAGGGCCTGGAGGACTGTGCACCGCCAGCCCCAAAGTTAAAGTTATACCCCGGCTGTGGTCTGGCCCCAACTCCTTCAACAGACGCTAGACCAGCATCTTTATAAACTGTCCTGATCCCTCCCCCCTTAATGTGTATTTTCTATCTCTTAGGAGGATGGGGAGAAAGACGCTCAAAAGAACAATTAAGTTTGGTCTCTGCTTGTCTCTGCATTGCAATGTTTTAAAAATTACACCCTTTGGCAGTGAAATCCTAAAAAGTACGGCGAATAGACAAGTCTAAAAGCCAGGCATTAGTATGATCTGCCCCCACCGCCTTTCACACAGCACAGTTATTGTTAGGATAATTCATTTAGCTCGTTAATTGTCTGTACCAGGTTGAAAAATGGCCGCCCAATGAGCTAGCCCCCGGGTCATATCAATGTTACTTTACTTGAGAAAAGAGCCTTTGTGGCTGTGGTTAAGTGTAGACTTTGAAATAAGATTAACTTGTTATTACCCAGGAGGGCCCACATGTCCTCACAGGCATCCTGGCAAAATAGAGGGAGAGGGAGGATTTGTGGAAATACGCAGGGAGAAGGAGGCAGAGACCAGAGGGATGGGGCCATAAGCCACTGAATGCTGGCAGTCACCAAAAGCTGGAGAAAACAAGGACGATTCTTCTTGGGGCTCTGGAAGGTGCATAAAACCTGCCAACCCTTTGTTTTTAGACTTCTGGCCTCTAGAACTGTGAGAGAATTAATTTCCTACTTTCAGCCACCAAGTTCATGGAAATTTGTTACAGCAGCCACAAGAAACTAATACCCCTCTCTGGGAAAATAATTCCCTCTTCTGGGGTCTGGAGGGCAGGCTCTTCCCAGCACAACTCCTCTGGAATACATTTCCAGGGAAACCCTCCAGCGGTCATGGCTAACACCATCTCCTAACTACAGCCTCTCTCTGCTGCTTCTCCTCCACTGCAGGCTCGGAGGCTGCTAACGATTCCCAGTAGGCCCCATCTTCCCCTCTCTCCTCCCAAGCCCGTGTGTGACCCACAGAGAACTGGACCCCCACTCCTTGGTCCCCACGAGAGCCCCACTCCAGGGCAGAACCAGCCCATGCCGGGTGTCCGTATCTCCAAGATCCCTGCCACCGGAGGACTCCATGAAGTACTGGTAACTGGTTAGCAAATATCTCTGAATGAGAAGGGGAGTTCAGTGTCTCTCTCCAGGAGTTCAGATCATCACAATCACAGCCATGACTGTCATACACCATTCAACATTTAGTTCCAATACAGCAGGATCGGGTGCTCCTGGACTTAGGATGGAGCATCCCTGTCAAACCCACAGCAAGCTGAAGATATCGAAGGCTGGAAGCGCCACGCAAAGCCCTAGCCAACCGGCCATCCTGGCTGAGCGACACAGGGTACCACAGGGCATTGGTGGTTCCCTCGTGCTCACCTGGTGAACAGGAGCTGAGCGTGCTGCTGACACCCACCCTCGAGAGAGAGTGCTGAACTTACCACACGCTGCAGGGCCAGAATAGCGAGGTCCTGTGCCTACTGACTGTGGATCGCTTTCCCACCATTGTAAAGTTGAAAATCTCCAACTTGAACCATCTAAGTCAAGGACTGTCTGTATTTCCAGGCTCTCTGCTTCTCTCAGCTTCTTGCTCTTCCTCCCTCTCCTCCCTCTCCCAAAGTTGAAGGGAGTCGGCAATGGTGTGACCCCAGGAGGAGACACCCTGGAGGGAGCCTCTCTAGCCCCTCCCCATGGCTCCAGCCCTGGCCTTGGGCCACCTGAGGCCTCCTGGGTGGTAGAGTGAGAAATGGCCAAACGCAGGCCCACAGCCTATGCCCTGGAACCCTGAATGTTAACTAACCTGGGACAGGGCCTTGCAGACATGATGAGGTTAAGGGCCTGAGATGGGAAGATAATCCTGCATGAAATTTGCGAGCCCCAAAGTTTTTTTTTTGTTTGTTTGTTTGTTTGTTTGTTTGTTTGTTTTTTGTTTTTTTGGTGGTACTGGGGTTCCAGAAGACACTTCTGCCTCCGGACTACACTCCCAGACCTATTTTTATATTTTTTACTTGGAAACAGCAAGACTGGCTTCGAACCTGCGCGATCCTCCTGTCTCTGCCTCCCAAGCACGGGGATTACAAGCGTGTGCCACCACGCCCGGCAAGCCCCAAAGTTTTTAAAAGAAGGAGGAAATGAGACAGACAGTGAAAGGTTTGAGCTGCCCCTACCCCGCAGGGGGCAGGGCCGGAAGCTAGGAGGCGGAGCCCGGTGATTCCGAGAGGGGACCACCCCTCCAGGTCAGGAAGAAGCCAGTTCAGAGGACAGAGGGGAGCCCAAGAGAGACAGAGAGAGAGGGCTCTCCCCCACCAGCCCCGCTGCGGGCACGCGGGGGCTGGCGCCCGACTTCCCACAAATAAAGGTATTCAAATAATCAATAATGGATCTCCGCGTGTATCTGTGCACCAGGGGGACCCGCAATATCTTTCAGACAGACCCAAAGAAGAAGGCTATGTAAAGATGGAGACACCGGTGTGACCACAAGCCCAGGAATGCCAGCAGCCATCAGATGCTGCAACAGGCAAAGTTCAGATTCTCTGCAGTCTCAGGAGAAAGCATGGCCCAGCTCACATCTTGATTTGGGCTCAAAGAAATTCATGTTCGGCTTCTGGCCTCCAGAATAATTTTTTTTTTTTGGGGGGGGGACAAGTTGTTATTGTTGTTTTTTATTTTAAACCCAAGGGCACTCTACCTCTGAACTAGACTCTCAGTCCTATTTTAATTTTTATTTTGAAACAAGATCTCACTAAGTTGCTGCGGCTGGTCTCAAACCTTCAATCCTCCTGTCTCGGCCTCCCAAGTAGGGGTATGTGCCATCGCATCTGGCAGTTTTCTGTTATTCTAAGTCACCAAGTTGGTGATGATTTATCGCAGGAAACCAACATACCAGATGTGTGCCCCACCGCTATCTAAAATCTTGATGCCCAGGTTCTAGTGGTCGAGAGGTTCCCAGGGGAAGTCCTGAATTCTAAAGCTGCCTCACCTGGGAAAGGTTTCCTTCCGGCTAAGCTCCCTCTCTGTTCTCAAAGACCAGCTGGGTTTTCTCCAGGTCTACACTGACAAGTCCTACACCGATCACACCGAAACCGGTACGCTGCTCTCGATTACACAAAACCATCTAATCCACTTCATCTAACAACCAAAATGGGAGAGAAGTGACTGGGAAATTAAGGAAAAGGCATTCCAGCAAGGGAATTCAGCAAAGGGAGCTGCCGGATTTAATTTGCCAGCGATTATAAGTTTCAGGCAGAACAGAGGATGTGACGCTGAGTCTATCGGGATGAAAACCCAGTGTCGCTGGCTGAAAAAGAAATCGCTGTGGACAGGAGGAGTGTGTTCAAGAATAAAAGCAAAGTGGTTCTCCAATGGCCGTAAAAAGCAAGTTTAGCATGCTCTAGACAACAGGTGAGAGAAAGGCAGAGACCCACACCAGCTCCGCGGGGTCTCTGGCCAGATGGAGGATGGTTGCAGCCAGCGCTGGGTACGTGCTCCCGGTCTCTGCAGGAAGGCCAAGCACATCAAGAAAACCAACTTTCTATGACAGGCGGGTGAAATCAAGACTCAGCCCCTCAACGCATCGGAGCCAAAAAGCCTCCCAGACTATAACAAAGGAGTCACCTTCCAAGACTGACCCTGTGTTCCCAACAAAATAAATAGCAAAGCCTTGTGCAGCTCCAGCCTCTGACCGCTCAAAGCACATTATTCATCAACTTCTTTCATTAATTAAGACGTAGCCTGTCACACAATATGGCAACTCTCTCCACCATCCTCCCCCTCCCTGGGCAAAAAAAAAAAAAAAAAAGGATGCTTAGCAGTAAAGGATAAAATCAGGAAATAGACTTCTAAATAAATAGCTAAGCTCAGAAGAAAGAAATGGAAATCCCTCGAGGCTAAAACCAAGTACATTTAAAACCACTAGGCAGTAGCTGCAGGGGTGGAGAACTAGAAAATACAGGAGAGGTGTCGAAACCCAAAGGAAGGAAAGAAACGGGTGGAAGAATCTGCCCCGCATGGAATGGGAGTGCGGCTCTAACGAGACAGAGGGGCCGGGTGTTGGTGGCACACGCTTGTAATCCCAGTACTTGGGAGGCTAAGACAGGAGGATCGCAGGTCAAAGGCCAGCCTCAGCAACTTAAGAGCCTGTTTCAAAATAAAAAATTTTAAAAAATGGCTGGGGGTGTAGCTGATGGTAGACTGCTCCTGGGTTCAATCCCCGGTACCAAAAATATAAAAAGGTAGAGGAAGAGGAAGAAAAGACACACACAGAGGTCTCGCTCCATCAGGAAAGGGGCCAAAAAGGACTCATGCTGATGCCTCCATCAGACATTGGGAGGACATCAATATAGAATGAGGATGACAGATCATCCGGGTGCCATGGTACCCACTTCCAGCAGCCCACTGGTCCCTATGCCCATGTGCTTAGTCAAGCGCTCAGTGTCTGGCACCTGGGATGCGCTCCGTCCACTGATGTGTTATCATCCTCACGATTTTGCTTCCACTGAATCAGCCTGTAGAGAAAGTGGGGAGGCATTGAGGCTCAGGTGAGCTGGCAAAAAGAGCACCTCTGCTCCCTTGACCCACGGTCATAGCGTATTAAACACGTTTCAGTGTTTCGAACCCTCTGGAATAGAATTGCTTTTAAATCCCCAAGCAGTGGTCTCCTCTCAGACTAATCGCTCATCTTCTTTGAATATTGACTCGGATGAGACTGTCTACATAGGATCAGAGTTAACAGGATTTAAAATTCATCCCTTCATCTTGGATCGCCCCTCGCTGCCTTTAAAATCCATTACTCTGAGCCCTGTCTAGAGTAGTCGATATAGCCAGCCTCCCAGACGAAAAGCCGGATGTAAGATGGATCTTCCTTACGACTGAGAGGAAGAAAACCACGTGGAGGAGAGAGACTTCTTTGCAATTTCACAAAAACATGCCTACGTGTTTCGCACGTAATACAAGTGTGCTGTATTTGGGAAAGTTTGTCCTTTTGTTGAAGTGCTTTTACACCGTGTGTGTGTGTGTGTGTGTGTGTGTGTGTGTGTGTGTGTGTGTGTGTGTGTGTTATCGGGGATGGCATTCCACCTCCGAGCTACACCTCCAGACCCATTTTATTCTAAGTTGCAGACAGCCTCACTAGGTAGCTGAGGCTGGCCACGAACCTTGATCCTCCTGCCTCAGCCTCCCCACTACTGGGATTACAAACATGCACCATCATGCCAGGCTTACACCATAATGTTCTAAATAATCAAAATGCCTAAGAAATGAGAAGTCCGGATCTATTACATTTTTTTCTACATGGAAAGGAGCCTAGAAAAGAAGCATTTAGAACTCTTTGGTCTCTTAAAGTCTTCAGCACACTCAACTAAAAGTCATCTCTCATTCAACAACATCCATCGAGCACTTAAAAACACACTTGTTCGCCGGGCGTGGTGGCGCACGCTTGTCATCCCCGCGCTTGGGAGGCAGAGACAGGAGGATCGCGCAGGTTCGAAGCTAGCCCCGCGCGCTGGCTTAGGAGACCCTGTTTCCAAATAAAAATGCAAAAATAGGTCTGGGAGTGTAGCCCGGAGGTAGAAGGGCTTCCAGGAACCCCAGTACCACCAAAAAAAAACAAAAAAAACCACTTGTTCTAGGTAACAAATGTGTACCAGGAACGCTCATGGATCTTATGGCCTGTGTAGGGGGGGGGGGCAATAATTCAGATTATTTTTAGTGGTTCAAGATTACTATTTGCAATAAAATAAATGTGTCTCCCCAAAAAAGCTATGTTGTGCCAGGTATGGTGGCCCACGCCTGTAATTTCAGTACTGGAGAGGCTGAGACAAGAGGATCGCAGGTTCCAGAACAGCCTCAGCAACTTAGTGAGACCCTGTTTAAAATAAAAAGGGAAAGCCGGGCGTGGCGCACGCTTGTAATCCCAGAGTTTGGGAGGCTGAGACAGGAGGATCGCACAGGTTCGAAGCCAGCCTCAGCTACTTAGTGAGGCTCTCAGCAACTTAGTGAGACCCTGTTTCCAAATAAAATATAAAAATAGGTCTGGGAGTATAGCCTGGAGGTAGAAAGCCTCTGGGTTCCACCCCAATACCTCAAAAATAAATAAACAAATAAATAAGTAAATTAACTAATTAATTTAATTAAAAGGGGAGCTGGGCATGGTGGCGCACACTTGTAATCTCAATACTTGGAGGCTGAGACAGGAGGATCGCAGGTTCACAGCCAGCCTCGACTACTTAGTGAGGTCCTCTGCAACTTAGTAAGACCCTGTTTCAAAATAAAGAATAAAAAATAGAAAAAATAGGTCTGGGGATATAGCTTGGAAGTAAAACATCCCTGTTTCAATCTCCAGTACTGCAATAAATAAATAAATAAATAAATAAATAAATAAATAAATAAATGTAGGGTGTAGCTTGGAGGTCAAACATCCTGGGTTCAATCCTCAGCTGCATCCCCATAAGAAGGAAATGAAGGTTAAATGTGGTCATCCGATAGGTCCCCAAACCAAGACAGGGGTCTTTATGAGAAGAGAGACACCAGAAGAAAGGCACAAGAAGACAGTGAGAAGATGACCACTTTGTCCTCTCTGGAAGACAGAGAGGCCTCGGGACACACACCTTGCTTGGTCTTGGACTGGGGATGGAAGCCAGGGGCATTCTACCTCTGAGCTGCACTCCCAGCCCTATTTTTTATTCTTTATTTTGAAACAGGGTCTCACTGAATGGCAAAGGGCCTCACTAAGTGGCTGAGGCTGTCTGAGAACCAGGATCCTCCTCTCCAGCCTCCCGAATTCTGGGATTATAAGCGTGCGCCCCCACGCCTGGCTCCAGCCTCTGGGATTGCTGTGCTCTTTCTCACTGCCCCACTTCTGGTGTTTTGTTACAGCAGTCAGAGCAGAGAATAACAAAGTCATTAGCATGGCTTGCTTTGTAAATCTCATTCGAAATAGCAAAATCTGGGCAGCCGTGCTGGATGGGATGAATTCAACAGGGTGGGCCATGAGGGAAGCCCCACAGCGAGGCAGACAGCGACCAGGGGCCGCGGGCTGCGGGCTCTGGCCCGAGCCGGGATTCGGAGTAGTGAAGGGCTGAAAGCTGTGCGATTAGCATGACCTCGTGGGAAGTTTTGAAAGTAAATTGGTTTCACGCCTCCTTTCCAAGAAGCGATGTGTGCAGATGCAGCCGGCTGGAACGTGCCGCCGTGTGGATGCTACTTATTTAACAAGAAGCAGAAAATAGCCTTTTCTGGCTTCACAATTAATTTCGGTGTTGCTCGGATTCACAGAGAGTCGATGCTAGACAGCAAATACGCGCGGCTGTCTTTTATAGGAACTATTAATTGCTCAACTGCTCCTGACCCCTGGCTCCCCACCGGCTACCCTCCTGCTGCTGCTGCCGGCTCCTAAGACATCCTTTGAGAAAAAGTGGCCCTTTCCCTGGTTTGAAAATGGGGGGAGGGAGAAAATTTCCTTCCCCAATACAGAGCTCATCTGGACCAATCTTGGCCACACACTGGTATAACCCAGTGCTGGGTCAAGGCAAAAGACTCAATTCTATTTTACGAAAAAATACAAGCGTGCCTGTATGATCGCATCGCTCTGAAGCTCACTATGATGTAGAATTAGAAGGCACCAATAGAAGTATAAAAAAAATAAAGTATAAAAAAATAAAACCCAACCTTGTGCACCTGCACCTGCCCTGTTCCAGCCTCAATTCACTAAGCAAATCACCCTGGAAACACACCCTGCTGGTGGGAAATGAGAAACTGGTCCCTTCAGAGACAAAACGGGATATTCCCAGGGAGCAAGGCGGACAGCGAGACTGCCCAGACCCAGCGGCTGTGCAGTCGCGGGAATTCGTACCAAAAGCCTATCTATTTAGACAACGCATGCAACTCCTCCTTCACCCTCCTCAACAAGAATTTATGATCCACAAGGATAAAGCAACCTGAAGTAAACCTGAACTCCTGCCCAATCAAAATTCACCAAAACTCAGGGATCCTGAGGACGAAAGATACTCATTAAAACAGGTACCAAAAGCCAATGTGGTGGCACACGCTTGTAATCCCAGCATTTGGGAGGCTGAGACAGGAGTATCACGATTCACAGACAGCCTCAGCTACTTAGTGAAACCCTGTTTCAAAATAAAGAATAAAAAATAGGGCTGGGGGTGTAGCTCGGAGGTAAAATGCCCCTGGGTTCCATCCCCAGTACTGGGGGGAGGGGGGAGACAAGTAATGGAGACATCAGTTCTCTCTGGCTTTGGAAATGAGCCCCAAAATCCAGATTAAAGCAGTTTTCAAGTTCCTGAGGACCCTGTGTGACTCCTCTTGGTGTTCCCAAGGGTTGGCCTCTGGGGCCAACTGATCAATATATTGGCTAAAATTCTGAATACTGATCCTCTCAAATCCCTACTAGCTCCCCCAGCGGCCCTCCCTGAACCACTTTTTCCAGTCTGGCCCCATTTTTTTTGTTTTGTTTTGTTTTTAATCCAGAGTGTAAAGCAGTAAAACAAAGAGGAAGCTTCCAATTGATTAAAGACAAAAGGACAACTACATGTGGTGGCCTGTGATCCCAGTGTTTGGGAGGCTGAGACAGAAGGATGGCGGGTTCAAGGACAGCCTCAGCAAGTAGCGTGACTCTCCGCAACCCTGCAAGAGAGATCTTGTTCCAAAAAGTAAAAATGAAAGGGCTGAAGGTGTAGCTTGGAGATGGAATGGCCCTGGGTTCAAATCCTGAGTACCAGAAAATGTACAGATGATAGATAGATAGATAGATAGATAGATAGATAGATAGATAGACAGACAGACAGACAGACAGACAGAATGGATGGATGGATGGATGGATGGATGGATGGATGGATGGATGGATGGACGGACGGGTGGATGGATGGATGATAGGTAGATAGATACATAAACAAAGGAACCCAAGAAATCCTAAAAATAATGGATGGTTTTGCCCAACTACCCCTTACCAGTGACATGGAACTGACTGAGAATAGATGCTCCCCACTGCCCTCCCCACCCTGACCCTCCAACCCCATCTCCCGGAGATCATAGTCGTAATTGTTCATCCCTAGGAAGAAAACAAAAGCAAAAACAAAAAAATCCTCTGAGCTCCTCAAGGCTTAGGCCTTTTGTGCCCACCTGTTACCCAAGTGTCTGGCTCCCCTCCTTCTCTCTTCAGTCCCCACGTCCCTTCCAGAATGTTCCTTCTTGGTCAGCCCCACTACTGCAGGCCCAGCCTCCTCTATGCCGAATCTGTGCTCCTTTAGCCCTCTCCTTGCCTGCTCCTTCTCACACTGAGGGCCTGGAGTTCATTCCTAAGGATAGCTAGCATCATTATCCATGCTAGAAAATCTGTGTGTGTGTGTGTGTGTGTGTGTGTGTGTGTGTGTGTGTGTGCGTGCGCGCGCACATGTGTGTGTGTTTTCCTGGGCATGGAATCCAAAGGCATTCTACCTCTGAGCTAAACCCCCAGTCCTATTTTATTTTTCCTGAAAAAAGGTCTCACTAAATTGCTGAGGCTGTCCTCAAACCTATAATCCTTCTGCCTCAGTCTCCCAAACACCAGGATTACAGGCGTGCGTCACCACACCTGACTGCTAGGAAATCTTTAAATTAAAGAGCAGATTCTTTGGTGAGGAATTAAAAATCTTTCACAATGTAGCACCAGACTCTCTGCCGTCCCTCCCCGCCCCGCTCTTCCTCCTCTTGGAGCGTATTTCATTTTGACTGGCTGCTGTTCTATCCACTTCCCTCTAGCCTCGTTTCTTTTGGCCAGAAAGTTTTCATTCTTTAAAAGCCTTTACATGGTAGTCATCAGATACATACTCTACATTTTTGTTCTTTTTTTTTTTCCTTTACTTTCTTTAACTTTACTTTTTTATTGTGGTAAAAAGCACATAATATAAAATGTCCCACCTTTGGCATTTTTAAGCGTGCAATCCATAATGCTAAATAGAACCACAAAGTTGTGATCCCCTCAACAGTACCCACGTGCTGCTGCTCAGGCGGCTCCATGCATCCAGCACATCCAGACGCCACCATATTGATTCCATTAATTACTGGCGGGGAGGAATCGCCGGCACCTGGGGGCAACCAGACACCCCTTTAACAGCCCCTACGTGAGAATACACGAGGAAACCACGGGGTTCAGGGTGCAGCACTGGGATGAGGGCTGAAACCAGAGCTCAGCCACGTGACCAGCACTGTTTCACAAAAATATGCCAGCCACACTTATAATTTTACATTTCCTAGAAGGCACATTAAAACTGTAAAGATTAACCATGCTATAGCCATACTTTTAACACATATTCGGATGTAGCTCCTCCATTAATCAACCTCTGCCTTCTTCCTCTCCTATCCTTCCATTCTAGCCTTGCTGAGGTTTCCCCCCATTATCTGGAGTCCCTCTGGGATCCCTCATACTCCCTAGCTTGGGCATATTAGAGAAAACATAAGTCCCTTCTCTTTCTGTGCTTGGATGATCTCATTTGACATAATTTTCTCTAGATCTTCCTATCTTCTTGTGAATGACATGATTTTGTTCTTCTTTACAGGTAAATAGAATTCCATTGTGTGTATTTCCCATAATTTTGCAATCCATTCATCTGTTGATGGGGACCTGGGCTGGTTCCATATTTTGGCTATTGCGAATTGTGCTGCTATGAACATAGGTATGCATATGTTGCTGTAGTTCTCTGATTTCAATCCCTTTGGAAAGCTATCCAGGAGTGGTATAGCTGGATCGTATGGTGGATCTATTCCCAGTTTTCTAAGGAATCTCCACACTGATCTCCATAGTGGCTGAACTAGTTTGCACTCCCACCAACAGTGTAAAAGAGTTCCTCTTTCCCCACATCCTCGCCAGCATCTGTTGTTATTTGATTTCTTTATGCTTGCCACTCTGATTGGGGTTAATCTGGACAGTCACTGTTGGGAGGAGGGAAGGGGAACGGCAGGGGTCAGGGGGAGAGGGCACCAAGCACAGTCTAAATTTATACAATTTTCAATATGTTCCACTTATAAATAAAAGAAAAAATTAATTAATTAAAAAAACTGTAAAGAGCATAGTGGCACACTCTTATAATCCCAGAATTTGGGAGGCTGAGACAGCAGAATCAAGGTTCTCAACCAGCCTCAGCTACTTAGCGAGGTCCTTTGCAACTCAGTGAAACCGTTTCAAAATAAAGAATAAAAAAATAGGGCTGGGGGTGTAGCTCAGAGGTGGAATGCCTCTAGGTTCCAGCCCCAGTACCACAATTTAAAAAAATATATGTAAAGAGCAACAGATGAAATTATTTAATGATATATTTTCTATAACTCAATTTATCTGAGCTATTATTTCAGCAGGCGATGCATATTTCAAAATTCCTAATGAGCTATTTCACATGCTGTCTTTTAGACTGTCTTTGAAGTCGTGGGTGTATTTTATGTTTGCAACACATCTTTTACACTTAGGCGCACTCTCAGTGTTCAAAGTCACCTGTGGTGAGAAGACACCGTAGCAGAGAACAAAGTCCTGGCCACACAGCTTTACCCAAACCATCTAGCCTCTGAGCCCAGGACCCAGGACACCGCAGGCCCAAGCCCCAGCATCCAGCCAGCAAGTCCAGGAAAGGAACCAAGGGATGAAGAGACGCCCCATCTCCTCCTCTCGCCAACCATGCACTTTTGTAATGAGAATTATTGTGCCTGTTAGAACCCAACCAAAGTCAGAGTCCCAGGACTGAGAAATCCCTGGCGAGAAACTTCCACAGGCCTCAGCTTATTCATCAGGAAACTGAGGATAATAATGGTGGCCATGGGGAGTCACGCAAGGTGCCTGATGCACAGTCACTATCGACTCACTGTGCTTACAACTAAGCCAAGGGTCTTAACACAGTGGGGTCAGGGTGTGGTAGAGAGCTACAATTCGTCTAGAGGAGAGGAAGGGGGGAGAGAGGGAAGAGGGCACGTAGAGGACGCATGAAGAGCAAAGAAAGGGAAAAGCCAGGTCTGGTGACACACACCTGCAATCCCAGTACTTGGGAGCTGAGAAAGGAGGATGAGAATTTCGAGGCCAGCACACAGTAACTCAGGGAGACCCCTTTTCACAATAAAAATTAAATGGGCTGGGGTGTAGATCAGACGTAGAACGCACCTGGGTTCAATTCCTACTACATACACAAAAAGCAAAAACAATAATAACTAGATATTGTGAACTATTTCTTTGTGTGTGTGTGTGTGTGGCACTGGGGATTGAACCCAGGGGTGTTCTACCTCTGAGATTCACCCCCAGCCCTATATTTTATTCTTTATTTTGAAACAGGGTCTCACTGAGTTGCAGAGGACCTCACTAAGTACCTGAGGCTATCCTTGAACTGCAATCCTCCTGTCTCAGCCTCCTACATACTGGGATTATATGCATGTACTTATAATAACACCAGATATATATATATATATATATATATTCTTTTTGTTTGTTTGTTTTGGTGGTACTGGGGATGGAACCCTTCTACCTCCAGGCTACACTCCCAGAACTATTTTATATTTTATTTGGAAACAGGGTCTCTTAAGCCAGCGAGGCTGGCTTCAAACCTGTGCGATCCTCCTGTATCTACCTCCCAAGCTCAGGGATTACTAGTGTGTGCCACCACACCCGATTTATTTTATTTTATTTTTTAAACAAATCAGGCCAGGAGTGGTGGCGCACACTTGTAATCCCCATGCTTGGGAGGCTGTGACAGGAGGATCGCACAGGTTCGAAGCCAGCCTCAGATACTTAATGAGGCTCTCAGCAACTTAGTGTGACCCTGTTTCCAAATAAAATATAAAATAGGACTGGGAGTATAGCCCAGAGGTAAAAAGCCTCTGGGTTCCAGCCCCAGTAGCACCAAAAAACTAAAAATAAAAAAATAAAAAAAATCAGTAGTATGGATCTCATCATACTGAAAAAAGAAAAAAAATGAAAAATAAAAGAAAAAAGGAAGGAGGGTGGATTGGGAGGTGGAGAGGACAAAACCCCAGAGGCAGGAAGATGTGGTAGCCACGGGAAAGGGACACACAGGGATACTCACTAGACTCCTGCCCAGCCCCCGCCCCTGGCCACCCCTGCACACCAGGCCCTCAGCAGACCTCCTCCCTGTGCCGCGGGGATGCGGGCTTCCTCCCTCTCCACCTGAGTCACCTGAGTGGAGGGCCAGGCACCCGCGCTGATCGGGAAGGGAAACAGGGGACTGACTGACTCACTCTCTCTCTCTCTTTCTCTCTCTCTCTCTCTCTCTCTCTTTCTGATTTATTCATTGCGTTTATGGTGTCAGTGAGAATATAGCAGAATTTGTGTTCCTGCAAGGACTCCATAAATCCTCCTGGCCTCCTTTCTGCATCAGGGGAGCGCTGACGCTCATTGCCACTGACAGAGTGAACGGCTCTGGGGAAGGGGCGGATGCACAAGCAGATAACAAGGGCGGGAGGCGGGCACGTGCTTGCACACGCGTGTGCACAGTCCAGGACTGCACGGAGAAGGCCCGGCTGCGATCGAAGACTCAGGCTTCGGTTCCGTTTCCTCTTTTAACACAAGTTGTTCTTTCGATCATTTTTCTTAATATCTCTCAGTGTTACCCATCTGTCCAGACAAAGTACCACCCCCTGGGTGGTTAAAACAACAGAAATGTCTGGTCCCAGCTTTCACAAGGCCGGAGCCTGGGGTCCTGATGTCCACAGGGCTGCTTTCTCCCGAGGTCCTCTCCTTGGCTTGCAGATAGCATCTCTGTGGGTCTGTGTCCAAATTTCCTCTTCTTATGAAGACACCAGCTACCTTGGGTCAGCCCACCTGCGCAACCTCATCTCAACTCATTTACCTCTTTAAAGACTCTCGCGCCCAAAACAGTCACATTCTGTGACACGTGCAGGAATTTGCGCCAGGGGGAGATCTGACCCCGCCCACAACACCCAGTAAAACTGGTCACAAATTTTAGAGATAAGAAAGAGATTAAGGGACCAGATTCCAAGCTCCTGAGAGGAGGTGATGAGACAGGAGTACTCAGGACCTCCAACCAGCTCGGGACATCTCTGAGCAAACAGAACCCCCGCTGTGTCTTTCCATCCCACATCTGCCCAGCTGGGATGCTCTACGGACTTACCACTTGAAGTCCTTAACTACTCTACAGGTAAGGGTAGCGTGTGCTTAACTCAGGACATCTGCACCGTCTTCTCACTTGTCTTTTTGTCACCTTGGGTTTCCTTTTTCAGATGCTTTTGGAGATGCTTGAAGCTAAGGAAACGGCAGGTAAACGCTCCTGCTCTTCAGCATCGAAGTTTAACAGAGATATAACGAGACAGAAAGGAGCCAGGAGAGTAGGTCCCAAAAGGAGATTTTTCTAAAGCAAATCCATGTGGAGAACCAGCCAGGAATTTTGATATTCGAACATAAAAAGCCAGTTTATTGTAGTAAATGGCCATGGTGTGTATACTGGACAGAGAGCTATGACTCATTTCTTAGGTTACAAGAAAAGGGAGGACCCAAGCTGATTCTAAAAAGAAACCATTGTTGGTTGTCATTTTACCCTGTAAAGAGGTCTTTAGAACCCTTATAGTACCTGGAACCACTGAAGGAGAAACTCATAGCCACCCCACTTGATCTTAGTTTCCTTAAATGACATAATGACTTAAGAGTACCATCATCTAAATCAGCTATCAAGCCGGGCGTGGTGGCGCATGCTTGCAATCCCAGTGTTTGGGAGGCTGAGACAGGAGGATCGCGGTTCACAGCCAGCCTCAGCTACTACTTAGGCCCTTTGCAGCTCAGTGAGACCCTGTTTCAAAAAAAAAAAAAAAAACAACTAGGGCTGGGGTGTAGCTTGGAGGTAGAATGCCCCTGAGTTCCATCCCCAGTACCACAAAAAAATAAATAAAATAAAATAAATCAGCTATCAAACAACAACAAAGAAAGCCAAGCATTTAATACCAGAGTCATGTGAATCCCACTGCACACAGCACAAGGATGTTTTAGAAAGCTCCTCTTACGTTCCCAAGCTCCTCTGGACCTCATCTTGTGAACGTGCAGAAAACAGCACAAGCCCTCTGAAAATGTCACCATTTAAGGAAAGACTAAGGGCCTCAGGGGTTTTCCCACTAATAGAAGGAACGAGCTTTATCTAAGGGAGGGTGGTCGACTGGCCTAGGATCACACCAGACACTGTGGCCAATCCAAGACTGAAATACAAATATTTAATTCTATCCACGACATCCATGTCCAGAACTCTTTTAAAAATGAAGGCCTCTGCCGGGCGTGGTGGCGCATGCTTGTAATCCCCGCGCTTGGGAGGCGGAGACAGGAGGATCTCGCTGGCTTAAGAGACTCTGTTTCCACATAAAAATGTTAAAAAAAAATAGGTCTGGGAGTGTAGCCCGTGGGAGTGTATCCAGGAGGTAGAAGGGCTTCCAGGAACCCCAGTACCACCAAAAAAAAAAAAAAAAATGAAGGCCTCTTTTTGTCATTTAGCCAACTGCCTAGCTATAAAGGTAATTTTGGGGGGTAGAAGGGAAGCAAGAATAAGCTAAGATGGATGTGGTGACACACTGCTTGTAAATCCCAATATTAGGAAGGCTAAGATAGGAGGATTGCAAGTTTGAGGCCAGCCTCAGCAACTTAGACCCTGTTTCAAAATAAAGAATTAAAAAATAGGGCTGGGGGGGTGTAACTCAGAGGTAGAACATTCCTGTGTTCCATCCCCAGGCTAATTTGTGTGGGTGGGCAAGGATTAAAATTAATTTCAACTCAACAATACTCTGAGTACTTAGCACACTTTTTAAACTATTGCAATGGTTAAAAAAATCTAACTAGCAATACAATGTGAAATACAAACATACAACATGAATTTTTATACAGTCAAGTCTAACCAAAGAATCATTTCAGGAAAGCACACTATCACAGACTTCAAAGGGATGATTCTCATTTAAAAAAAAAAAATATATGATCACTATACGAATACGCTTCAAATTCTGAGATGCCGTTTTATTTTTCATAGAGGGGTAGCTGTAATTGCAGTTTTTATTCTGTTTATGATCTCCTATCCTGTTGGGTCCCACACTGCGAATCTGGGTCAAACATCCACTATCCATCTCTTTCATCGCAATTAACAGAACTTTGTTATGTCAAAGGAAGGTTGGAAAGATTTGAATGTTGCTTTCATGGGGGAAAAAGAAAAGATTTATTGGTTGCATATCCAAGCTCTCCTTCTCCACCATTAAAAAAAAAGGAAAGAAAAAGTAGACAGTTTGAGCTATATCACATTTTTTAAAATGGATCAGTAGTGTGGATCTCAGTATACTGAACACCTTAACATCATCACAGAAACAAGACACTGATATGTGATGGCTTATAAACAACACAAAAGGTGGGGCTCTGGAGGTCCAGATCAACCAGCCCAACCAATCAATATAGGCAAGTGTCTGAATAACTTACACCGTGTAAATACAGTCAGCCCTCCTTATCCCCTGGATTCTACAGCCAAAGATCAATGGATTTCATGGAAAATACTAGGGGTGTGGGGGCAGGGTGGAGGGGGATTCTAGAAAGTTCCAAAAAGCAAAACTTAAATTTGCCCCACAATGAACAGGACACTCAATCCATGGGGATGAGACGGTGCGCCGCCACCCCAGCTGTGGTCTCCTGCCTGTCCACCGGTCCCAGCTCTCTCTTCGGCACTCTTTTTTGGAGCGTTGTGCACCTGGGGACTCTTCTGTGTACTATGCACTTAGCTTGCGATGGCCACATCTAGACAGAGCTCTTTTTCTTGTCCTTATTCTGCCCAAACAATATGGTATAACAACTGTTTATACAGCATTCCGTTGTAGTAGGTATTATAAGTAACCCAGAGATGATTTAACGCCTAAGGGAGAGTATGAATAGGCTCTAGGCAGACACTATGCCATTGGATATAAGAAACAATGGCACCCATAGACTTTGGTATCCAGTGGGGAAGGGTCCTGGGTCCCCTCCCTCCCAAGGCAGGAGGGACTATATTCCAACATGGCTGCCTTATCTAGGTGAGCTGTCAGTGAGAATAGAAGTGACTTGGACAACTGCGACTTCTTTGTCAACTGCATAGTATGAAAACGAAAACGTGCCCAGGTGGACCACAGTCGTCACACCACAGAAAGCTCACACTGGGCCCCATCCCATTTATTGAGTACTGGACAGGCAAGACCCAGATGCCATTTTCCCTGTCTCATGGAAGAGATGCTAGAACGTCCCCACTTCACACCCGGGGAAACCCTTGGTTAACATAGATCAGGAAGCTTGCCCAAGGGTCCCCAGCTGGGACACAGCCAGGCTTGGGTGGAAGCTGATGCAGGACATCCAGAGGGCGAGGATGGGACCCGGGTGGGGCTTGAGCTGGGGGACTCTTGGCGGGGTACCAGGTAAAACAGAAGTATCTAACAATCCCAACCGGTCACTTCAAAAGCACAATTCCCAAAGGACGTCTAGGGAGGCCACCTCTGATGGCTTTGGGGTGGCCATGGCTCAATCATTCATTATCAGAACTTGGTTTGCAGAGGATAAATGGGATCGGACCAAAAAAAAAGGGGGGAGGCCATTAACAAGTTCAAACATTAGCTGAACACAGAGGTGACTGACAGTAGGTGCTCACCTCTGAGATCACAAAAGCTGCCTCCTGGATGAGCAGAGGCAACCCCTGCACCTCTGTCCTTACTAGCCACTCTTGGCTGCTAGCCGGAGGTCTAAAGGCAGTGCACCCACCGCCAGGTAGAGTGAACCCAGAGCTGTCTTCCCAGGGACCAGAGGAAGGCAGTGTGGATGGAGATGGACAACCCCTCTCACCTCCGCCCCAATAGTGACCCGCCCCAATCACCCAGCAGACGCCCAGACTCTATAGCACAGCCCTGGCTAGGACTTGCATAGGGTCAACTGTGTCCCCTTAAAAAATTTATGTTGAAGTCTCACCCTCCAGGGCCTCGGAACGTGACCTGCTTTGGAAACAGGGTTGTTGCAGACAATTAGTTAAAATGAGATTATTATTAAATTGGGTGCAGTAGTAATCTCAGTACTTGGAAGGCTGAGACAGAGGATCACAGATTCGAGGCCAGTCTCAGTAACTTAGCAATGCCCTCAGTAAGTTTGTGAGACCTTGTTTTAAAAAACAAAATAAAAGCTGGGGTGTATAACTCAGAGGTAGAACTCCCCTGGGTCCCATCCCCAGTACCTAAGAAAAAGAAAGGCTATTAGAGTGAAACCTATTAGAGTGAAACCCTAATCCTATATGACTGGTGTCCTTATAAAAAGAATATAAACATAAGTCAGGAGTGGTGGCACATGCCTGTAATCTCAGTCCTTGAGAGGCTGAAACAGGAGGATTACAGGTTCGCAGCCAGCCTCCTCAATTTAGCGGGACTCTCTGCAACTTAGCGAAACCCTGTTTCACAATAAAGAGTTGGGGGTGTCTCTGAGAGGTAGAGTACCCCGGTGGAATGCCCTGGGTTCAATCCTTAGTGCCAAAAAAATAAAAAATAAAAAAGGAGAGACATATAGGGAGGATTCTGCATAAAGACTGGAGTTATCCTGCCACAAGCCAAGAAGCGACTAGGAGTTGCATAAAAGCCCTGGAGCGGATCCTTCCCTGCACCTTCAGACAGCACGCAGCTCTGTGAACACCCTGATGTGGGACTCCCAACCTCCAGAATGGGTGACGGCACATCTCTACTGCTCTGTGCCACCACCGCGTGGGACATTGTCGAAGTCCTTCCAGGAATCTAATACCGTGCTCGAGGGTTACCAGGATCTGGTCCATCCTGAAACCCCTCTGGGAAATTCTTTCCAACCACTCTTCATCCAGTCTATCAGGAAGTTAAAACATAAACCACGATAAACAGCGGCTGATGTTGGATAAAGGCTGACTTCTACAGTACTGATTAACTTAGGTGTCACGGTGCACACAGGGCCCGGCAGAGTAACATTAAGGGAACTAGACTCAAAGAGGAAACCTTTGGACCATGGAAAACCCTCAGAAATGCAGCCAGAGCTTCCACACGGAGGCCTTCATCCCACCAGGCTCGCTGGAGCACCTGCTCTTTGTGAAAAATCATGACAGACACAGCAGCCTTGGTTTTTAATTACTCAGACCAGTCCTACCCTAAATCATCTCGCGGTCTGAAGACGAAGTCAACAAATACTCATTAACGCTGAGGGCGCCACATGAAATATGAGAGGGAACACGGGAAGGCTCCAGGCTGGGTGGGAGGGGCAGGCTCCATAGATGAAGGAGGCATTCCTGTGCCAGCAGCCAGCAGGTCCATACAGGAACACACAGAGGACAGAGAACACAGCTCGCTGCGTCAACACCGACAGCACCAGGGGAGATGCTCCCAAATGCAACACCAGGACCCCGTCGGGGGAGCCCTGAACACAGAGGACCAAATTTTAAATCTGTAGATCATCAGAGAACCCATCAGGGTTTTCTCAGCCGGACTGTAGCATGGTTGGGGTTTATTTGTAGACAGGGTAGATTATGCCATGAGGGGCTATGGATCAGGAGGATGGGGAGACTGATCTAGACCGTGGCAAAGACAGTGATCAATAGGAGAGAAGCTGAAGAGGAACCCAGAGGTGGAGCTCACAGGAGACAAATAACCAATAGGTGCTGAGAAGGACGGAAGAGACAGAGATGCTGAGCTGGGGAGGCAGGAAACGGGAGGCAGAGTGCTCAGAGGTAAAGACAGAGCTCGGTGCAGAGTGCTATGGGCTGATGAGCATTTCTTAAAAAAAAATAAATAAATAAATAAGCTGTAGTCCTAACCCCTAGCACTCCCCCAATGTGACCTCACTTGGAAATAGGGTCAATTGCTGATGTAATTGGCTAAGATAAGGTCCTCGAGGTAGATCTGTAATCTAATGTGGCTGATGTCTTTATAACAGGAAACACAGACAGAAGAAAGACCACGTGAAGATGGAGACAGAGACGTGAGTGAGGAGTGTCATAATCCAGTTTCTGTTGCTATAAAAAAAGACCACAGGCTAAGAACATGGCTTCTGGAAGCTGGGATATCCAAAAGTACGGATCAGGAATCTTTTCGGTTTCTAATGAGGGTCTTGTGCTTTGTCGTAACGTGGCAAAAAAGCAGACGTGCAAGCCGGGCGCGGTGGCGCACGCTTGTGATCCCAGCATTTGGGAGGCTGGGACAGGAGGATCACGGTTCAAGGACAGCCTCAGCTACTTAGTGAGGCTCTTTGCAGCTCAGTGAGACCCTGTTTCAAAATAAAGAATAAAAAATAGGGCTGGGGGTGTAGCTCGGAGGTAAAATGCCCCTGGGTTCCAGCCCCACTACCGCCAAAAAAAAAAAAAAAAAAAAAACAAGCAGATGTACAAACAGACTTGTGTAGAATGCAGACAACCAGAGGGGCAGCCTCGCTTTGTAACAATCTGCTCCCCTGACAACTGTTCCTCCTGGTGCAAATGGCAGGCCAGTCACTCATTTTGGGAGGCCGCAGTCCCATGACTCACCACCTCCTGAAGGTCCCACCGCCCTGCAGTACTGCCACACCGGGGACGCCCTGTCCAAGGAGTAAGTTCCAGAGGACGTATTCTAACCACAGACTATAGCCAAAGCCAGAGAAGGCCAAAGACCATGGGCAACCACCAGAAGCTGGCAAGAGACAGAAAGATTCTCCCCTCCAGGTTCAGAGAAACAGTGGCTCTGCCAACAGCTGATTTCCTACTTCAGGCCTTCAGATCCAGGAGAGAAGAAATCTTACTAGCTTTAAGACCCTTAGGTTCATGGTGTTTTCTCAGGGCAGCCCAGGAAGCCACTACAGAAGATAAAAATGGTAGAAGTAAGGTCAGAGCAGCAGAAAACTTCCCGGCCTTGACTTTCCAAATCTTTCCTCTGCAGTACCAAGTGCACAGTAAGCTTTCCCCCTCTTATACACACACACCCATTGAGGATGGCGGAAGAGCCACTTAGAACCCTTCAGACCCGTTCCCCAATAACATACATTACAAACGGTTGTAATGATACACAGAAGACAAGAGGCCCACAAATGGGGTTCTTTAAGAGGCTCCTAGCAAACTATTTAGGCCGATCAATGGGATGCTTGATGGATATTAAAGACTTCACGTCCACATCGGCTCTTTTAGCATCTATAAAAACTGACCTTCCTCTCAAATGATGGCTTTGCCAAATGGGGATTCACTACAGGGCGTGTGGATGAAAACCAAAGCCGAGCACTAGCTAGCGCCCGGCGTTGCTACCCTCTCGCCTTGCAGCGAAGCCAGGCCCGCTGCAGAGCTGGGATGGCCAGTCTTCCCCCGGGGTCCAGGTCTTCTCTGGCAGCACATTATATTACCACCCTCGTCTCTGCGACACATCTCCACTCTACGTGGGGTCCCTGCTTCCTGCCACTACAGCGTGAGGCCCATGTGCCCTGAACAGGAATTATCTCTTGGGTATCTCAGAAAGCCAGAACACAGGGTAGACAGGCAATTCAGCTCCCCCACGGGCCCAGGAAGTGTTTTTCCCCAAACCCAAAGAAAGCCAGTGCCGGGCCGGGTGGGACAATCAGTCCTAGGTAGCCACTGCTTTGCATTCGGGGATTCAACCACGCACGGATGTGCTGGCAAATACTGGGTGGGGGGAGAGTCTCATCTGTACTGAACTTGGACAGACTATTTTTTTCCTTGACAT
This sequence comes from Muscardinus avellanarius, assembly GCF_963383645.1. Classification (NCBI taxonomy): domain Eukaryota; kingdom Metazoa; phylum Chordata; class Mammalia; order Rodentia; family Gliridae; genus Muscardinus; species Muscardinus avellanarius. The sequence continues at coordinate 13,319,107 of NC_137790.1, forward strand.
TATTCTTTAAACAATACAGTACAATGATTTATTTATCATTTACATTACATGAGATATAATAAGCAATCTAGAAGTGATTTAAAGTATACAGAAGGCCAGGCATGGTGGGGCACGCCTCTAATCCCAGTACATGGGGGGCTGAGACAGGAGAATGGCAAGTTCCAGGCCAGCACACAATAATTGTGTCTTAAAACAAAAAGGGCTGGGGGTAGCTCTGTGGTAGAAAGCCTCTAGGTTCAATTCCCAGTACTACAAGAGAAGATCAGATTAGATAGATAGATAGATAGATAGATAGATAGATAGATAGATAGATGGATGGATGGATGGGCAGACGGACGGATGGACAGACAGATGATAGAACAGGGCTATATAAGTTATATGCAAATATTACACTATGTTACTGTCTATACGGGACTTGAGCATCTGCAGGTATTTTACCTGAGGGGGATCCTGGAATTGATCCTCTGTAGATACCAAGGAACAACTGAGCATCTTTGGACCCGACCACTCTACCTCCTTTGTGCTCCCTTGACTTTGCCTGTTTCTGACTCTCTGCTTTGAAAGGCTAAAGTCCTTTTTGGAACTAGTAAGAAAAATCATAATATACTGTTTGGATTGAATTGGCCCCTCCCCCTGAAAGATGTTGGGAGCCCTCACCCCCAGTCTCTGTGGAGATGCCTTTATTTGGAAATAAAGTCTTTGCAGATGATGGAGCTAAGATGAGGGCTGGAGGACGGGCCCTAATGCAAAGTAACTGTCATAAGAAGGGAACTCTGGACCAAAGGCACGGAGAGAAAGCCGAGTAAGGAGTCAGGGCGGCCACCATTCACAAGCCAAGAACCAACCGGAAGCCAGGGTGAGGACTGGCAAGAGCTTGCCCTCACGGTGCTCAGAACCAGGGCGGCACCTGGTCTTACACGCCCAGACCCCACACTGTGAGACAACCCACTTCTGTTGTTTAAACCATGCAGCAGCCCCAGGGAATGAATGTACACAGCAGTATTGGCAAGAACAACATTTTTAGTGTGAACACTTTAGGAGCTGCACAGAAGGCCCTTTTAGGTTCACACAAATCCTATGCAAATTACAAGTTGCATGTAAATATCAACAATTAAAACACAGATGCTTTTGTGGGCCATCCTGATATCTTCCTTTCTCTAAAATGTGTCCCTTAAATTCTAAAAGCCTGGCATGGTGGTGCATGCTTGTAATCAGAGTACTTGGGAAGCTGAAACTGAAGGATTGTAGGTCCGTAGCCAGCCTCACGCTTGTGAGGCCTCTGCAAATTAGACCTCGTTTCAAAATAAAGAATAAAATAGGGCTGGGAGTGTAGCTCAAAGGTAGAATGCCCCTAGGTTCAATACTTAGTATACACACACACACACACACACACACACACACACACAATTCGAATGGGAACTTAAAACACTTCATTCTTTTGATGGTAGTAGACATGTGCCAGAGAAATCAAGAAACCACTACTGAGACAAAATCTTTTCAAAGCAGAATGTCTTTCCACCCCTCCACGCAATCTGACTGCATAGCGCACCACCCGACAAAAGCGAAGCAGGAGTCCCAGCCGCAAGATGTGTCCTACTGCAGAGGAGGTGGCTCAGGTACAGGTGTTGTGCATCTAGACATAAGGTCACTCCGCGCAGAGCAGAGATCAGCGAGGTAAAGGGTGTGAGAGTTAAGATCCCAGGTTCTCTCCTACCGTGAAAGTCTGAAGAAGGAAGCAGCTCTCTTATAAAGAAGTCTCAATAATTGATTTGTTGGGTGGTAAGAGAGGCAAGTAGGGTGTGGCTAGCTGAGGTGGGTCGTTGAGGGTGCGGCCTCAGGGACTGCATACATAGATCTCTGCTTTCTACTCCCTCCTAAACTCTGGAGATGTAACCCAGCCTAACATGGACTGAAATCTCCAGAACTGTGAGCAAATAAATCTTCCTTCTGCCATCTCGTACTTACAATTTTTTACATTAAAAAAAATTTTTTAAACTCTTCCTTCATCTAGTTTGTGGTCAAGTATCTGGGGTCACGGCAATGAGCATGCTAACTCTGAGCCTTAGCATTCAGGACACCCAGTGAATCTGGATATAGAACTTGGTATCGGCTAATATTGGTATTACTAATATTGCCATTACAAAGCACCAGAGGCTGGGTGGACTATAGGACAGAAATGTATTTCTTCTTGATTCTTGAGGCCAGAAGTTCAAAATCAATCGAGGCTCGGGCAGGGCGGTTTTTCCTGAGGCCTCTCCTTAGTTTGTAGACGGCCTCCTCCTCCATGGATCTTTTTTTCTTCTTCTTCAGTAATGGGGATAGAACTCAGGGGCATTCTCTTCGAGCTATACCCCAGCCCTATTTTTTAGTCTTTTTTTTTTTTGGTGGTACTGGGGTTCCTGGAAGCCCTCCTTCCTCCGGGCTACACTCCCAGACCTATTTTATATTTTTGAAACATGGTCTCTTACGCCAGCACGGCTGGCTTCGAACCTGCGCGATCCTCCTGTCTCCGCCTCCCAAGCGCGGGGATTACAAGCGTGCACCACCACGCCCAGCTTTTAGTCTTTATTTTGAAGCAGGGTCTCACTGACTTGCAGAGGGCCTAAGTAGCTGAGGCTGGCCGCGAACCTGCGATCTTCTTTTCTCAGCCTTCCTAGTATTGGAATTACCAGCGTGCGCCACCACGCCCGGCTCTCCTCCATGGACCTTCACACGGTCTTTCTTCTACATGTGGCCATAGTTCCTCTTCTTATAGGAAGTCATTACTTCATTACGGCCCATACTGTGACCTCATTTCACCTCTTTAAATACTTTATCTCCAAACACAGTCATGTTCAGAGGTCCTCTGTTTGCACACACTTAGGATGACGGAGGCCCCTCGGCCCCAGAACTACAATACGCGCACCACCAGCTTAGGAGTCTTTCTGGAGGCAGAGGCCATACTCAGCAACTATATTTAAAATGTTGCTTTAGCCTGGATACCAGTAAGGCATGGCCCACCCAGCTGTCTGTGATAAATCAGAAGTTCCTTTCTTAATTCTGAAATTTTCCTCTGTCACAGAGAGACGGATGAGCATCTTAAATTACACATGGAGAAACTCAAAACCACCATGTTCTTTTCCCAAAAGAAAAAAAAAATCCCTATTCCAAGGTTCGGGCTTTCCATTTCCTCCGCTTGCATGTAATTGTCACGGGCCCCTTATCAAACTGTCACACTATTTACTCGCCCAAGGAAGGAGCTGTGCACAGGGGGCAGAGGAACAGTCAGCACTTGGGGGAGATATTTTTCTCTTGGAACTTGAAGCCTGGGGTCTCTCAGGCCCTGGCCGAACAGCTGCTTCAGCTCCCAGCACACAGGAAGTCCGAGCCCTGGGCCCCGTGTCAGGTTGACTGATGACTCTGGAGACAGAGCATGGTAGGGCGTGAGGGTCCCGCGCCAGGCTCTTCCCCAAGACCCCAATCATGACAGATGCCAGGGTATGTCTTATGGGCAGTGAGTAACAGAAATACAACTGAGAATTTCTTTCTCACTCAGATTCTTTCTCTTATTGAGCCAGCAACATAATGAGCTTTGCCAAAGATGGACCAGGACCAATTCTAAAATCCTGGGAAGTCTGGGCTGACAGTCACATAGGAAACGTTTTGTTTTCCACTGTAACAGCATGAGTTCTGTGTCGGTGACTCGCAGCTCAGCTCCACTCAGGGCAGATCTCATGTCTGTTTACAGCGACAATAGCCACGGCACCTATCGGAAGGTGCCACCAGGGACAGAAATTCAGACCCTTCTTGGCTTGCCAACCTCTGTCCCTGGAGGGAAGGGTGTGTTTTTTCTCTTGAAATCAGGAGCTGTTTGCTAAACCATGTACCATGCACTACTCCAAGAGGGGACATTGTTCCAGCTGGTCTACCCAGAGCAGGAGTCTTTTCCAATTGGTCCCCTTGAGAATACGCTTTTCTTTAATTGGCCTATTCAGAAGGGATGCCTTTCTCTAATTGGCCTGCCCAGAGAGACACCTTTTCTAATTGGTCTGCCGAGGTATTGCTTTTCTGACCTATTTTATATTTTATTTGGAAACAGGGTCTCACTAAGTTACTGAGAGCCTCACTAAGTAGCTGAGGCTGGCTTTAAACCTGTGCTACCCTCCTGTCTCAGCCTCCCAAGCGCAAGGATTACAAGCGTGGGCCACCACGCCCAACTAGGTATTGCTTTTCTAGGGTGTACAAAACCCCGTACAGATTATCAGCCACTCTCCATAAAGAAGTCAATCAAGCCGGGCGTGGTGGTGCACACTTACAATCCCAGCATGTGGGAGGCTGAGACAGGAGGATCTGGGTTCACAGACAGCCTCAGCTACTTAGTGAGGCCCTTTGCAACTCAATGAGACCCTGTTTCAAAATAAAGAATAAAAAAAGAGGGTTAGGGGTGTAGCTTGGAGGTAGAAGGCCCCTGGGGTCCATCTCCAGTACCGCAAAAAAAAATAATAATAATCAAATGTTTGAATGAAAAAACAAATTGTCCTCTTCATGGCCAAGTAAAGGCAATGTTGTTTGTTTGTGTTTGTGTTTGTTTGTTTTACAGTGCTGGGGTGGAACCCAGGAACTCCCTCACACAAGGCATAAACTCTACCACTGAGCTGCATCCCCTGTCCTGTTTACAGTGAAATTACAGGGAATTTACTAGAAAATTTCCCCACAGTTGAATGTTCTGATCTCATGGTCAACCTAGCAAATGGCTTGAGATTAAGATATAAATCTTAGCCAGACGTGGTGGCGCACACTTGTAACCCCAGTATGTGGGAGGCTGAGATAGGAGGATCGCAGGTTTGAAACCAGCCTCAACAGCTTAGTGAGGCTCTCAGCAATCTAGACCCGGTTTCCAAATAAAATATAAAAATCAGTCTGGGGGTATAGTCTGGAGGTAAAAGACCCTTGGGGTTCTATCCCTGTAACACACAGAAAAAGAAAGAAAGAAAGAAAGAAAGAAAGAAAGAAAGAAAGAAAGAAAGAAAGAAAGAAAGAAAGAAAGAAAGAAAGGAAAAAGGAAGAAAGGAAGGAAGGAAAGAGAGAGAGAGAGAAAGAAAGAAAGAAAGAAAGAAAGAAAGAAAGAAAGAATCTTAAGATGGATTTTACAAAAGTAGATGGCATTTTCTTGGCGTGCCGATGGTATGGCTTGGAAAAGGTTAGAAAAGGAGAAACCACAGGCAAGTCTCTCTTTTCTCTTTTCTTTCTTCCTTTCCCTCTGCCTTGGGCCTGGGATGACCTCCCCTTCTTCAACAAAGAAGTCTTAGACATGCTTTCTTTCACTTGACATTTAATACTTCAAACTCCAAAATTAGCCCTAATTCAAGAAGTATTCCTGTCCCACAGGCAACAGGAAACAGTCAATATCCTATCCTCACATCACACAACAACTGGCGGCCAAATGTGTCCTCAAAGATATAGAATAAAGTCGCCTTGGGAGAGGGGAGCCTGGGGCGCGCGGGGGTGGGGGGGCAGAGCAACTAGACACACAGAAATCCCAGCAATAATAATGTGTGGATTTTTAGCAAGATCTCTGGTCACACTGGAAATGATGCAGACCTCTCGTAAAGGGTCAGTTAATAGACGGTGCAGCCAGGGACCCGCAAACCATACAGGCAGGAGAAAGCATAACCTCTAACCGCTGTAAAATGCTTTGCTGACTGTTAAAGAAAGAGGGCGAGCGCTGCCAAATCAAAAACAGGGTGAAGTGTGCTCCAATAAACCTTCCCAAGCCAGACCAGCCTGGTAACTCGCGGAGTCACCTAGCAATGTCTCCTTTCTTCCATTGTCAAAACGATTCTCCACTGTCCAAAGGCGCTCAGTGCCACAAAGGTAAAAAGGTTAAAAAGACCAGGAAGGATTTAATTTATCTTCCTAGCCCCGTGACATCTGTCCTAAAAGTGGAGCTCAGGAAGAACAAAAAGTAGAAGTCCAGAGGCAGAGACTCCAGGGCAGAGAGGCCAAGAGGCTGAGAGGGCAGGGGGTGGAGGAATAGACCCTGGGAGCCAGGCAGATGGAGGGATGGAATCCCAGGAATGCAGCTATCTGTGCCCCTGCCTGCCTGCCAGGACTGGACTCCAGCCCCAGGGAAGTGAGAGGTGATTACAGCTGGAGATTGCAGGAGAGGTGCCCAGGAGCCTCCTGCCTCCCTCCATCCTTAAAGAGAAACTCCCCTTGTCCAGGATAAACCCAGTGGGGATCTGTTTCTTGCTATCTGAAGAAGGCAAATTTTTGTATACCTTTTTTTTTTTTGGCGGTATGGGGATAGAACCCAGGGGCCTTCAACTTCTGAGCTACTCCCCCAGCCCTATTTTTTATTCTTTTTATTTTGAAACAGGGTCTCACTAAGTTGCAGATGGTCTCCCTAAGTAGCTGAGGCTGGCCGCAAACCGTGATCCTCCTGGCTCAGTCTCCTAAATCCTGGGATTACAAGTGTGCACCACCACGCCTGGCTTATGTATACCTTTAAGTTTTAAATATAGCTGTGAATCTAAGCAAAGAGAATAATTGTCATTTGTTCACCAACACAATTATGAATATGTTCTCAGGCTGTACACTTTAATTTGTATTTTGTGCCGGGCGTGGTGGCACACACTTGTAATCCCCGCGCTTGGGAGGCGGAGACAGGAGGATAGGGCAGGTTCGAAGTCAGCCGTGCCGGCTAAGAGACCCTGTTTCCAAATATAAAAAAGTATAAAATAGGTCTGGGAGTGTAGCCCAGAGGTAGGGCTTCCAGGAACACCAGTACCAACAATAATTTGTATTTTGTAACCAAATGCCCAGTGAAGAGCTGGGAGGTATTATTTTCACAATTTTATAGATACAGAAGCTGAAGCGAAGAGGGTTTGAGTAGCTTTCCCAAGACAGCTCAACTACTAAGAAGCAAAAAGACAGGAACCCAAAAACCACCAAGCCCCTAATGCCTACATTTTATACTATGTGACACTAATGAGTTAAGTCACTAAGAAACATGTTGGGAAATGCAAGCCAAAGTCCCTACCCAACACAGACTTTTCTGCAGAAAGCAATGAAACACCCACTATAACTCACTAATCATGTACGAAGTCAACAAGAAACCCTCTAGTTTACATAAGCATAAAATTAAAAGAAAACTAAAAAAAAAAAAAAAAAAAAATCCACTGGTGCTGAGCTGGCAATGCCTGTAATTTACCCAGTACTTGGGAGGCTGAGACAGGAAAATCTCAGGTTCGATGACAGCCTCAGCAACTTAGCGGGACCCTGTTTCAAAACAAAAAATAAAAAAGGGCTAGAGGTATAGCTCAGAGGTAGAATGCCACCAAAAATAAATAAATAAATAAAAGATTAATTACAATATGTCTGTGCCTCCCTCTCCTTAAAAAAATGAATCAAAAAGCAAATGACCAACTAGAAGAGAATATCTGCAACATAATAAATATAATAAGCATAAGTCAATTCCTTAAAATGTAAATGTAAATAGTTCATACAAGTCAATAAGATGAGTAGGAGAAAGATGAGGAAAATCATGAGCAATAGTTGATAAAAGAAACAAATTTTCAATCAAGTACAAAACTATGATTAGCTCTCCTAATTTAGAAGCCACTTATACAGTGTTGTGTCCCATGGTGCAGCATCATTTCGGTGGAGTAAGTTTTGTAACAACCTCAGTGATCAAAAGGTCAGAACTGCTTTAAAAAATTACAGTAACTGGCCCAGGCATGGCGCACACTTGTAATCACCGCACTTGGGAGGCGGAGACAGGAGGATCGCACTGGTTCTAAGCCAGCCCCGCTGGCTTAAGAGACCCTGTTTCCAAATAAAAAGTATAAAATAGGTCTGGGAGTGTAGCCCGGAGGTAGAATTGTTTCCAGAAACCCCAGTACCACCAAAAAGAAAAAGAAATTACAGTAACTTCAAATAATGGAATGCTACACCTCGCCAAAAATCAAATTTTAAAAGAATATTTAACACCATGGGAAAATGTTCTTTATCTTTTCAGTAAAATGAGGAATAGTTACAACATAATATGAACCATGTATCTTAATTTTGTAACATATGTATTAAATGGGGAAACAGAAAAATCAAATGTGTGTGTATGTGTTCCACACATAACTAACCCACCTGTGATTATCATGGGATTGTGTGATTATAGGTGATGTTTATTTTCTTTCATATGTTTCTGTTTACTTTCTATCAGGAATGGGAGAGAAAGTCATGTTTAATTAATCAGGAAAAAGAAGTTTTTGTAAACTGGGCGTGGTGGCGCACGCTTGTAATCCCTGCGCTTCAGAGGCGGAGACAGGAGGATCACTCAGGTTCGAAGCCAGCCGCGCTGGTTTAAGGGACCATGTTTCCAAAAATAAAAAATAGGTCTGGGAGTGTAGCCCGGATATAGAAGGGCTTCCAGGAATCCCAGTACCACCAAAAAGAAAAAGAAAAAGGTTTTGTAAGTTATATAAAACGGGGGTGGGGACAGATAATGAAATGTAATTAGCAATATACTCAGCAAGTAGCAGGGTTAATAATGAAGAGTATGTGTAAGTGGTGCTGTAGAGAAATATAAGATTACCAAATATGAACCAAAAATTTATTTGAACATGTTTAAAAAAAACCCTCAAATATTCTCAAATATACCTATAACTGGACTTTTTTATGAATTTTAAAATGCTAAATCCAAAACACTTAAAATATTATTATAAAAATATTTAGGCAAGAGGTAAATAGCTCAGTGGTAAAATGCAGTCTCCAGCAACACACACACACACACACACACACACACACACACACACACACGTTATAGTTAACCATAGGAAAAACATTGATATATCTGACAACTTATATTTTTAAGTAAATATGCAGCTGAGTAATAAGCCTCTTTGAAATCTGTAAAACATCCGATTATTAGAAAGAAAGTTCGATTCTTAGGAAAGATTTGTTGTTCCCAACACTCTCGGGGGCACTCTGTCAGCTCCTTAAATGGCCCTCTTTGATTAAAAAAAAATTAAATTAAGACATAAAATATATTTTGAAAAAGGAAAAAGCCACCTCATTCCTGATCTGGGAAAAAGTCTGAGAGTAATGAGTTTGGTGGGAATATAGCCACACAGCACTTTCCCTCCAGAGGGAAATTCAAGTTTTAGTACATCGAATTGGCCTTGGAATTGCAACTACTGCTCACAAATGTTAGTTTTTAATAGAATAAAATGTCATCCTATGGGAATGGCACATTACAAACCTCGAGACGTGTATTCACAACGAGCTTTCTTTATTGGTATTATTAAATGTAAATGTCCAACTGAGCACTGAGTCATAGACTAGTTTCTCTGATTAAATTTTTAACCCGCTCTTGGAAAGCTCAACTTTTACATGCGAGCAGCAGTCACTCCAAACAAACCCCAGATCGCATCGGTGATCACTTCTCATTCTCCATTTGGTTTCTACTAAAGTAGGTCCCAGATAAAATGCTAAAATATTCTGGCCCCAGACTCAACAGCCAACTGTTTCCCAAAGTTTTATTCTCACCCCAGGCACTTCCTCATTCCCTGTGCCAATGTCCCTTCTCAGCCCAAATAAGGATTATGGCAGGCTTGGGAAAGCAGGTCTGATTTCAGATAGGCTTCATAATAAGCCAAGCAAAAGCTGGGGCATCCTGTTTTGTTTTTAACAAAGATGCTGTGTAGGAAGACGATTTGACAAGGAGAACTTAGGGACTGTTCACAGCGCTACGCAAGATGCTTACAGCGTCAACATTCGATGCGAAAACCTCTCTCCCCTCTTGTGGATGCTTCTCCCTCCAGTGCAAAGGAAAAGTACTCGAGTCAGACTGAACGTTTACTTGAGCTGCCAGTCTCCCCTGCTTCCTTCACTGAGAAAGTCTTGAGAAAGTCTCCTGCCAAAAAGTTGCATGTGTTTATATTTATAATTTGCATATTATTCGTTTATATTTAATATTATATATATGCAAATGTGCCTGGGTGTATATATTTAAAACATAGATATACATATACGTACAGCTGCCTTTTGTGTGCATACACACCAATACACACACACACACACACACACACACACACACACTCCTATTAGCTCAAGCTCTTAATCTCGGAATGAACACATCAAAGGCAGAAGACCAGTACCATAGAGGTAGGAGAGCTTCCCTGGCTCCCCAAGACCCCCTACCTCCCCAGGACCACACCTGGAGGCTGTTCCCTCCCACACACACACACAACAAGCATCCCAGTAGTTAAGCTCAGAGCTCTGGGCTCTCATTCATCACTGATTCCATGACCTGATTATCTACTTGCTAATACTTTCATTTGGAAACTCTCAGGACTCCAAATGCTCTGATGTAACGTTTTCTTGGGTGAATCTGGCTTTGCCAGTATCCCAGGGGCTTTCCAAAATGTGGGAATTCCCATGCTACACTGAAGAGCGTTCTAGGCAAATCAGGGTACTGGTCAACCTATTCTGAGACATAAAGACATTAGTACTTAGCACCAAAAGCTGCCGTAAGGCATAAATAGTCTCACACGGCAAAATGTCTAGGACCTGGCCCAGCAGATGGTGTGAGATCCATAAATGTTGATCATTATTCTCATTATCAGTACTGTATTACTTCCTCCCAGTCAAAGCAAAGAACAAGTATTCAATTCTTTCCTGTAAGTTTTTAGTGACTGAGAAATCCCCTCTTCTATTCCAGGAAGATAAGGACTTCAGTAAGAACCCGAACTTTATCCTATCATCCCTAACAGACAGCAAGACCACTTGGTGGCTCTCTGTGCGCAGTGGACATCCATTCTTACTGCCCACTCTCAAAGTACTGTACAGAGAGCAAGTAACCAGAAGAGGTGCCTCATGGAACAGGAACGTCCAAACGGTGGCAGAAAGGTAACCTGACAGCTTACTTAAAGGCCGTGAGGTAGGGATCTAAGACAAGCAGAACTCGGGCAGGGGATTAAAATGGGAGAGGAAGCCCAGGGAGGGAGACTGAAATCAATCCGATGGCTCAGAAAAATGGGCGAGAGAAGCAAGCAGGATTATAAAATGTTTTGGGAGGAATTTGGCTCAGGAGACTAATAAACTTATAAAAAAAAATTATAGTCAAAGAGACAGACTCCAAAACCTACATATATCTCCATGGGAAACATCCAAAGAAATGTATGTTTGCAAATAGCAACTTCTCCCATCTGTTGCAGTGTTGGTACATTTTCTCAGGAGAGAGCTGAGGGTCTATTAACAGTCCTATGACACTGCAAAACATTTGTCTGCTCCTTGTTGATCACCTGTCACTCTGATACCTAGGTAACAAACTTAACAAACTTAACAAACCTGTGGAGACAACATAGCTATTTCTGGGCCAGGGTTTTTCTACGGGGTGCCAGCAAAACAACCGTTCATCCTCGGGCATCCCCAGAAGCAGCATGGAGAGAGAGAAACAGCAAAAGCCTGCTGATCCGAAGTCTGCCAACCTGTCTATTACCACCTAGGAGGCTGTCCTCACGTCCCGGGAAGATTGAAGCTTTCTCTGATCCATCTAAAAACTACTTACCGAACACCTTCTCTGGGTCAGGTGCTACTCAAGCCACAAGGATAAAGCAGTGTCCATTCCTCATGGGACTGACAGTTCAGTGACATGAACAAAAAATATACCAATGTATAAAGATACACCAAGAGAGTCAAGGGATGATAAGAGTCAAGTTATGCCCCTCTCCCAATTCATGGAGTCCAAGCTCTCATCCCTAACATATGACCCTATTTGGAGACAGGGTCTTTACAGAGGTCAATCAAGTTAAAGTGAGGTCGTTAGGGTGGGCCCTGGCCTAGTATAACTAGCATCCAAAAGGGAAAATTGGACACAGAGACAGATACACATACAGGGAAGGCAATCTGAAATGACACAGGGAATAGACAGCCATCTATAAGCCAAGGGGAGAGACTCAGAACAGACCCTTCCCCCACAGCTCTCAGAAGGAACCACCCCTGCTGTTATGCTTTGAATACAGAATGTCCCCTGGAAGAGCTCATGTACTGGCACAAATGTTCAGAGGTGAAGTCACTGAATCCTGAGAATTCTAATCTCATCAGTGGATGAATCGGCTGATGGATTAGTGGACTTACTGGGTGGTCAGGTAGGCAGGTAGGGTGGGCTGGAGGAGGGAGGTCACTCGGGGTGCAGCCTTGGGGTTATGATGACCCTCATCCCTTCTCCCCTCTCTCTGCTTCACACCACCATGCCCTGAGCTCCCCAGATGTGAACGGGCTTAACACAGGCTCAAACTTCTAAATCTCTAGAACTGTGAGCACATCAATTTTCCTTCCTCTGAGTTGCGGTCGTCAGGTATTTTAGGGTCACAGCAGTGAGCGTGCTGACTGAGACACCTGCCAACCTTGAACTTGGACTTCAGGCCTTTAGAACTGGAAGCCCATGAGCCTCTGCTACCTAAGACACCAGGTCTGTGGGACTCAGACCTGAGCAAACCAACACAGGTGGCAAGAAGCACTTTGAGGAGAGAAAGAGCAGGGAGTGACAGGGACAGGGGCATTTCAGGGAAAGTGGTCAAGTGAGGCCACGGAGATGCTGATTCTAGTTAGCGGACCCAGTGATTCCTTTCTCCTCCGCCCCCTGCCAGGGCCCCTCCCCAAAGACCTCAGGGGATCCCGGGACGTATTTCTACACATGTGCACACAGTTGACTTAGTGCTTTTGTGTGTGTGTGTGGTACTAGGGATTGAACCCAGGGGCATTCTACCTCCAACCTACACCACCTAGCCTGATTAGCTGAAGCTGGCCACCAATCTGTGATCCTCCTGTCTCAGCCTCCCAGTACTGGGATTACAAGCGTGTGCCACCACGCCTGGCGACTTAGTCCATTTTATGATCCTATTACATGATGACTCTTGGTCCTAAAAAGCTTTTCCCTTCCCTCTATATTCCCCTTTCTCTTTCTTCTCTACCGCTATCTTTTTCCATTTGGGCTGCTATAGAAAAATATCAACTGAGTAGCTGATAAATAACAGGTATTGCCAGACATGATGACGCACACTTATAATCCCAGTACTGGGGAGACTGAGACAGGAGAATCGCAGGTTTGCAGCCAGCCTCAGCAACTTGTGAGGCCATTTGCAACTTAGTGAGTCCCTGTTTCAAGATAAAGAATAAAAAATATGGCTGGGGGTATAACTCAGAGGTAGAATGCCTCTGGGTTCAATCCCCAGTACCACAAAAAATAATAAATAAACAAATAAATAAATAACAGGTATTTATCCCTCACAGTCCTGGAGCCGGGAAGTCCAAGCTCAAGGCTTTAGCAGAGTTGATGTCTGGTGTCTGCTTCCTATCCTACAGAAATGGTGCTTCCTTATTTTGCCGTCATATAGTGGAAAGGCACTAACCATATGTATGAAAGCAGATCCAATTACCTCCCAAAGGCCCCATCTCCAAATACCGTCCCACTGGGGAATTTCTACATGGGAATATTGGGGGGAGGCACCGACATCCTGACCACAGCAACTACGCAGGAAAGGCAGTACCCATGAATTGTACTGCCTTTCCTGAGCAGAGATGGATCCGGAGTGGTCTTGTGTCCCAGGAGCCAAGGCGTTCCAGATGTCTACACTCTTATCATGCATCTCGCCAGTGGCCCAGGCAAAGCAGGGCTGGGGCAATCATCAGGCACGCCTCGACCTGGATAACTAGGAACTCGGCTGGATAACTAACCCACTTTTCCTGATATATCTGCAACTTAAGCCCCGTGCACACTGATGCTAACAGAGTGGCCCAAACCCTTACCCAGCAGTCCTCAAACCTCTCCAGTTAGTACAGCTGAAAAGGACAGGCAAGGATGCAGTGATTTATAACATTTGAGGCAGATAACTCCTTTTAAATTTTCACAAAATCCACGGGCCCTTTCCCCTGAAATATGACTACATGCATATGATCTATAGGGGTTCGTGGGTGGCCAAAACTCATTAACATTAACTCATTAACTCATTGCTAGTTAGCAAAGTTCAGAGAAATAGCTTCTGCAGGTGGCAAGAATGACCAAGAAACAAAAACAAAAAAATGAAGGACGGGGGAAAATAAAGGAGGCTGCAAAATATATCACTCACAGAGGACCAATTTTCATACTATATAAAAGAGCTGTGATGAATCAATAAGAGACCAAAAAAAAAAAAAAAAGAAAAAAAATGGGATCTAGACATGAAAATAAACAGAAACTAAGTACACATTGTTATAAATGAATGAAAATACACAGAAAAAGTATAAACAAGATATCATGTTTAATCTACCAGATTGCAAAAGATCAAAAAACATGAATATACTTTATGTTGGCCAAGATGCAGAAAAACAGACATCACTATACCAGGTTGTTCTGAGTAGAAATTATAACAACTTCTATGGAAAGCAATTCAGCAACATTTATCAACAATTAAAACAGGCATGCTTTTTGGCCAAGATGAAAAATTTACCTCAGATATTCTGAAGACATTTACAAAGTGACAAAAGAGCCTAGATATTTATTACTGCATGGCAAAGGAATAACAACAACCAAAGGAAAAAAAATGCTAACAATCTAAATATCCATTAAGAAGGAATGGTTAAATCATCATGGCACCTCCATTGAATGAATACTATGCAATACTGAAAATGAATGGGGCTATAAGGAGGGTAGGAGTAATCAGGATACACGAAGGGCTTCAGATAATGCAGGTGAAACCCCAGTGGACCAATGAAGAAGGTCTGGCAGGCAATGTGGTGGGGATGAAGGAAGGAAACACTTCCATGGATACTGTATACATATGTAAGAATACCAAAGCCAATCTCAATGTCATGTGTAGGAAAGGGGAAGGATTGGGCACAAGCTGAGGGGAAGCTCGCCAACTGCTGTGTGCAAGTATGTCCCCACCACTCTGAAGGAATTATGATGTGAGGCTACAATGCACCGATAAAGGCATAAATAAATAATAAAATAAAACCAATGAGGCAATTCTGCAGTAGTTATGGAAAAGAAAGTTCAAGACATCTTGCTAAGTGAAAAAAAGCAAGGTACTGCCGGGCGTAGTGGCACATGCTTGCAATCCTAGTATGTGGGAGGCTGAGACAGAGCATCACAGGTTCAAAGCCGGCCTTGGCAATGTAGGGAGACTCTCAGAAACCTAATGAGACCCTGTTTCCAAATAAAGAAATAAAATTGGGCTGGGGGTGTAGCTTGGAGATAGAATGCCTCTAGGTTCATTTCCAATCACAAAAAAAAAGTAAGGTATTGAACAGCATGTACAGTATAAAACGCTCCACACCCAAATATTTGCAAATATGTACGTGGGCTTGCTTGCAGCTGGGGCATCTCTAGAAGGATGCACAAGAAACTAGTTATGGGGTTCACTTCCAAGGCAAAAGTCAAGAGCTAAGGAGCACCTAAAAGGGGCAGCTACTTCTAACTGAAAACGCCCTCAAAGCCTTTGAATACCAGACCATGTGTCCCAAACCTTCACCAAATATATCTTTAAAACACACACAATAAAAGTAAAAAAACTGACATAAACCCAGCAACTAGAAGTGCACAGGCAGGCAGAGTGGGCATGGGGGAGGTGCCAAGAGGACAGTAAAGCTGGCTCTGCCCCGAGTCATCTTTTGTCCATCAGGAGATCTGAGCCATTAGCCTAGCTGCCTAAGCTCCAGTTTCCCACAGCCCCTCAATCCTGTGCCCCGCACTCACTGGTCAGTGGGGACAGGGCTCTTCCAGGAAAGCGCCAATGTCTCTGAACTAGGCACACAGGGCGACGAGTTAGCCAGACTCTCCATGGCCACAAAATTCTCCAGAGAAACAAAACCCACAGAGGAACAGAAGCAAGCCCTCAACCTACACAGACCAAGGAACATGACCAAGCCCCAAGCACTGAAACTGAGGAGCACCCTGGGCCAGCACTATTCCCTGGACAAGAGTGTGTGCCGCAGAGAACGTGTCCACAAGCAACCTCTGGTCAGCTTGAAGGTCAGGAAGCTGTCCACTATGCCAAAGAAGAGCCCGGGCTTGGCCCTGTTCCTCTCAGTAGGCAGAAGACTCTGGGCAGGACCAGAAGGGCTTCAGACAGTGGAGGGGAAACCCCAGTGGAGTAAGGGAGGTGGCCTAGGGGATCCCGGGGAGGGGCAATTAATATTGCTATTGTTACCCAGACTCCCCTTTCAACCCTGAAGTCCTTCCTCTCGGCTGCTGGCTCCTGCCTGAGCTCTTCCCAGGAACTGCCTTAAGGCCACACCCTCCCGTGGCTACACCCCCTCACAAAGCCGTACTCTCCTTGTGGCCACACCCCCTCACGAGGCCACACCCCTCCCAAGACCACACCCCCAGAAGGTCACACCCTACCTGTACTCACACCCTTCGCAAGGCTACACCCTTCCCGAGACCACACCCTCCAGTGGCCACACCCTTTCCATAACCACACCCTCCCCCAAGGCCACGCCCCTCCCGAGGCCACTCCTTTCCCAAGGCTTGGTCCAGGGAGAGAAATAAAGGCCTGATTTGACCCCAGCTTGGACAAGGGCCGGCTCAGATCCAGGGTCCCGCAGGCCTGGGCAGGGCTTTGAGCCTGTACTGCAGTGCAGCCTCAAGACTGCACAAGACTCCTCTGTCTTCCCCTCCCCTCCTCTTATAGGTATGGCCTCTGCCTGTTTTTCCCAGAGCACAATCATCTCCTTCCCAGGGCCAACTTGCCAGGAAATCACCTGGGATGCAAGGCTAACAGTGTAAGAAAGTGTCCTGGGTTGAACTGTGTCCCCTTGGAAGATACCTTCAAGTCCTAACTGCAGGGCCTGTGAATGTGACCTCACTTACACATCGGGTCTTTGTAGATCTCATCAAGATGAGGCTGTATAGAACTAGGCTCAACTCTGAATCCGAGGACCGGTGTCCTTCCAAAGAGACAGATAAGAGATCAGAAGAAAGACACGTGAAGATGAACACAGGGATTGGGATGCGGCAGCTCCAAGCCAGGGATGCCAAGGATCACCGAAGGACCTGCCCTGGGGCTTCAGGGACCTTCACTAAGGTCACAGATTCTCAACCTTCTTCGGCTTATGCCATTGTGGGCCGCCATGGACGTCAGTGTGGTGATTCCTCAGAACACTGGTAATGAATCCACCATATGCTCCAGCTCTGCCACTTCTGGGCACCTTTCCAAAGGACTGGAATCAGAATATTATAGTAATAGATGCATAGCCATGCGTATAGCAGCACAATCCACAACGGCAAATTACAGAACCAACCCAGGTGTCCATCGACAGATGAACGGATGACAAAATGATGATATACGCACGCAATGGAATTCTTTTCAGCAATAAAGAAGAACAAAATCATGTCCTGTGCAGGAAAATGGATGGTACCGGAGAATATCATGTTGGGGGAGTTTAGCCAGTCACAGAAAGCGAAGGGTCGTATACCTGTATGTTTTCTGTCGTGTGTGGAAGCAAGGGCGTAACCTGGATACAAGAGGGACTTTGATAACGGAGGAGAAACCCCAGTGGAGGGAGGGGTGGCCACGGGGAGGCTGGAGGGGGGCAAAGGAGAACTAATGAAGAAACACTTGCACTGACGTGACCATACATACGTAACAATACCAATACCGATCTCATCCTGTCTGGGGAAGGGGGTCCAGGGGAGGGAGCCAGCCCACCGAGAGCTGTGTGCATGTATGTCAGTACCACTATGAACTACATTATGTGAGACTACAATACGCCAACAAAAGTATAAAAAATTTTCCTCTGTGTCCCCCCCAAATCTACCTTCGTCAAAGGAATAAAAAGACACAGAAGCAAATCTGCGTTCTTTTATGTAACCGATATTTTGTTCTAAAACTTTCGGGATTGGGGATATCGACCACTATGGAAATCTATAATTAGGACTTCTGGCCTCTGGTCCTTTGTGAGAATAACTCTCTGTTGTCGAAACCAAACCCCAGTGTTGTTGTTGTTGTTGTTGTTGTTGTTGTTGTTGTTGTTTTTACCACTTCTTATAAACCCCCCTAGAAACTAACAGAGAAAGCCATAGGGAAAATCTACTCAGAGCATCCCTCTACGCAGCCGATGCAGGTAAGAATACCAGCAAGTGGATCTCACTTGTTCAGTGCTGCCAACACCTAATGAGAAAATGCATGGAAGATTCCAAGTAAATCGTAAAACACAATACTACCAGGTGGCGTCTGTGACCAAGGAGAGGCAATAGCGCTCTCAGTCTGTCAAGGTCTCGCCCTGCACGGGTAGAATTCAAACCCCGGCTTTCCACCTCTTGCCTGCTGGTCATCTTACCAGCCAACAGCACCCCATCAGAAAGCATCAAATTCAACTGAGGCCAGCCAGCCCTTGAAAGTGGCCTAAGCTGGAGCTGAAAGGACAAGAGGTTGTACCAGTTAGCTAAAATAAGACTCACCGATTGGGTTGCAATTAGCCAAGAGACCAAGTCTCTGTGTTACCATGAATAATCAAGATGGGGTGTACATTTCAAGGAAAATGAGACGTCATGCCCAAAACCATCTTCCCGTGGAGAACACCCAGCGGGCCCCTCCCTGGGGGTGGGCACGGATGCTGCTCCCCACCCCTGGAATGGCCAGCGGCCGTGCCGCCCGGGAATAGGAACAGGGAGAATTCGAGAGCTGCGCAGACCTGCCTGAGTCTGATTGGTATGCAGGAGAACCAACACCTGCAGAGAAAATGTAGGGTTGTCCTCCTCTTCGTGGGCACCGTCCTGCACTCTATGCTGACTCAAAGCCCCCTTTGAAGTCCATGGGACCCGCATCAGTGAGCACTGGGACTCTTCTCGCCAATTTTCACCCTTCCCCAGCACTTCACAAAAAGATGCAGCAGGGCAGGAAGTTCAAAAGAATGTGCCCGCAACTCCAGTATGCAATCTGGGAAATTATAGGCACAGCCTCGTCACACAGGACGCGCCGAGCAGGTGCCTTGGCGAACGCCTCCTTCCTCGCCGAGAAGTCCCTGCTGGGGACGAATAGGAATTTCCAGTTCTCGAAGCATTTCTTGTTCCTCCGGAGCTATTACCCCTTAAATTTCTAGCACTTAAAAAGAAATCCAGGATTGAGCACCTGTTTGTTTCAGAATGACTTGCTAAAAACAGATCTGCCAAAAGGCCACCTCTAAAATTAGTCATATTTCCTGCTCCGCAAAACATAGTAAATCATATTTTTAGTAACTCCTTCGCTCCGGGTACCTGTCACCGTCAGCGCTCCGAGCGTGATTATTGGCAACTTACTACGTGAGCGGCCCTTACTTTTAGCCAAAAATAGCTCTAACGAAACTGATAAACAGGCTTTTTATTTAGAAGGAAAAAAAAAAAGCAAGGGTTAGAATGAGATATTTAAGCATCTAAACCAATCATTTTCTCTAATTTTGTCTCTTAATCTCAAAACCCTATGCCTGCCTTACAAACGCTTTTCTCGATCACGTTTTTCCGACCATATTTTGTCAATTGTGTGACAAGTATGTGCCGCCATTTCAGGGGTCTCAGGAACCACTCCCAGGGGCAGCGGGCAGCACTTCTCTGGGTCTTTCGAAGTCGTGACCCACGCTCCTGCTCCTGCAACTGTGTTCTCTGTCCCAAAGCCAGAGAGAGCGATACTTTTCACAAGCTGACTCTGTGGTCCTTTTTCTTTGTCTCAATCAACATCAGCTCGGTTCGACCCTGACTGAGAACGAGCCCATTAAGAATTCCATGGAATCCAATGAACTATTTCAAGATTTACTGAAATTGCATGAACTCAAAGCCTGAAATCGCACGAACTCAAAGCCAAACTCAAAGCCGAGAGAGGGCAAAGTTAGCAGGAAAAGGGCTATTTAGATTCAGATTGCTTCCAAACAAACAACTTCAGAGACCAGGCAGGCAAAAGACAGCCTCCATGGTGGCTGAAGGGGGCAAAGCCCAAATGAAAGGCAGGAAAAGCGGCTCCTCTTTGGCATGCGGACTCAGACAGCAACTCCCAGCAAACTAGAGATGATTTCACCCAAAGCGCTTAGGGAATGTGCTGCCAATTCAACACACACACACACACACACACCAGCACCACCACCACCACCACATACATCATACCACACCACTGCCACCTCCCCCAAGGCTGCCAACCGGCAACACTCTGAGTTTTGACACAAGTCTACCCCAAAGTGCTCAGGTAAAACTTGGGTCCCCCCATCATCTTCCTTTTCTGTCCTCTGTCTCATGAGAACTAATATACCAAGACAAGCTGCCCTAAACCCTTCCACTTGGAGCGGACTGTGAAGAATATGGCTATTTCTCACTAGAGTGCCCATGAATTCATTCTGTCTTGTGTCCTTTAAAAAAAAAAAAAGGAGAAAAGGGAGGAGATTTATTCCAAAGATACACATGGAAGGAGGAAGAAATGGAGGAAGGAGGAAACTACCCAGGTTCCTACCACATCTTGCCTTGATCTGCTGGTCTGCATGACCCTCCCCCAGGAGGAAGCTAGCCCTCTCCAGGGCTTACCTGTTGTTGTTGTTGTTGTTGTTGTTGTTTTGTTTGTTTGTTTGTTTGTTTGTTTTTGCTGGGGATGGAACCCAGGGGCATTCTACCTCCTAGCTATACCAGGAGCCCTATTTTTTATTCTTTACTTTGAAACAGGGTCTCACTGAGTTGCAAAGGGCTTCACTAAGTAGCTGAGGCTGTCCTCCTACTGGTGATCCTCCTGTCTCAGCCTCCCCAATGCTGGGATTAGAAGCGTGCACCACCAGGGCTGCACCAGCCTGAGGCTGCCTTCACCTCTGTTTTGGCCTTATTTTGTAAGGCAATAATGGGGACTCATTAACTCAGGGATCCTTCCCACGCAGAATATGCACCCCTGCTCTCCCCTCCCCCCCAAAAAAAACCATTTTAATCTCTACAATCTGCTAAACCCCACACCTATTAGTTAAGCATTAAAGGTGTTGGGTTTGGAAGATAAACGCTATGAATAACGCCATTGTTTCTTTAAAGCCGGCAATGGAGTGAGCTAAAATCCAGATTTCTCCAGAGCACTGGTTCTCAGGGCTGGAGGGGGTGGGGGGGGGAGCGCACAGCAGAGAAACCAAGTTTTGCAACATAAACATCCTTCCCTGGGCTCCCCTTCCCCCTAAGACCCCGGGTCCTCGGCCAGACCAAATCGATTGCTCCAGGGCAATAATTTCACATCCAATTAATAGCTCCCCTCACAGCAAAGATGACATGAAAGTCATCATTTAAGAGATAAGATGGGAGGGAAAGAAGCTGAGTGCCCGGGGGTGTCTCCAGACTCCTCATTTGGAACCCATTTGGACAGTAATTCCCCACATTCCAGGGGGCCCAGCCTCCAGCTCCACAACCCAAGTGCTGGGGTAGCAGCTGAACAAACTGGGGGGAGTTCAGGAGGGCCCATAACTTTACGTTTTAGAGCAAAAAATGCACCGGTGAGGGGCCAGGGCCATGGTCCAGTAAGGGCGATGGAAACCAGAAGCCGTGGAACCGGACCGGAGAGATACCCGGTACCATCCCCATGATGGTATCAACATAAAGATCAACCTCCTTTTTCTAGATTTGAAGGAGGAAATAAGCAGGACCCGATGGAATTCTATACTTCCAAATGAAAATCAACTTCTAGCAGCCGTTCACACAGAGACAGAAGGGATCTCGCTGGTGGACAGAGCATCCACAGACCCACAACGCAAAAGGCACGCAGCCTACCACAGACTCGCGAGTAAGGCGCTCCTGGCTCCCTCTGGATTCCAAGGAGGTTTGGAGAGGGTTTTGGTATTTGTTATTTTGTCCCCACTCCTCTGAAGAGCTACTGAAGTTGAGTTCACTTTGCACACTCCCTTTTTGAATGGAAATTCTGGCAAAAAGCACTTTGAAAAACTACTCCACTCCAACCAGGGCGTGATGGCACATGCCTATAATCCCAATATGTGGAAGACTGGGACAGGAGGATCACAGGTTCAAGACCAACCTCCACAACTTGGGAGCCCCTCGGCAACTTAGTGGGACCTTGTTTCAAAATAAAAAGTAAAGGGGATGGGGGATGTAGCTCAGAGGTGGAATGCCCCTGGGTTAAATGCCTACTCAACTCTAACCCCACTTATCCCAAAATAAAGGTGCGCCCCCACTCGGATCAGCAATACAAATAGAAGATAAAATATAAGGGTGTCGGAGGCCTGCGCTGGAGGGGCTCCCAGGCAAAGTGGGAAAACAGCGAGGAAAACTAGGCAGAAAAAGGCCAGCAGAGTATCATGGTCTGTCACCAGAGGTGTCCTAGGACAGCAATGCCAGGAACCCCGGGGTGCACAGAGGGTCCCAGGCAGAGGGGACAAGAGCTGGCTCTCTGGCTGCTTGCTCAGACCAGGAGCCCAGAGCTCCCCTCCTCCCTCCAAAAGGGGGTGCTCCCCCTCCAAGTGTGAGCAAGCCCCCGGGGGGGGGGGGGCGGGGAGTGTCTGGAGTCTGAGACGAGGAGCTGGGCAGCCTGCAGTAGCTCTAAACTGGGGCAAGCCGTCGGGCCCGCAGGTACCAGCCTGCAAAGAAAGCCGCGGGCTCGCGCTCTCACGTTTCTTCTCACAGGTCTAAGTTACACCTGCGACCTGCCCGCACCTGGCCTGGCAAAGCCCTGGCTTCTGATTAGGCTGGAGGAGTCCCTTCAGGTCTTAGGGTGGGGGGGCCCTCCTTTGCTTCCCCTGAAAGACTGCCAACCTCGAAAGCCGAGGGGAGGGTCTTCGGTACCTTCTGCCCAGAGCGTAGAGAAGGGTCGAGCTCAGGGAACCCCAAAGGCTCTCCTACCCCGGGCATAAGGACCCAGGTCCTCTAGCCTCCCCTAGCTGGGGGAAGAGCCAATCCCCCGACCCCAGCGCCCAGACCCCCTCCACCAGCGCCGGTGTCCGCCAGGTGGCGCCCTTCGAAACGCAGACGTAGGGACCTCTTCGCGGGTAAATCGGCCCCCGGCCCCAGCGCCGGGAAACTGACCCCAGACCACCCATCCCCGGGGCCCAGCTGACCCCTGGCGGGTTTCCGAGCGCGCCTTGGGCTCGACCCCGCTTTTCACCAGAGCGGAGGGCCGGGCAGGGGGGAGGGGGAGGGGGCGCCCGGGCCCGCCCCGCCCCCGCGCGGCGCCCCCGCAGCCCCCGGCCCGCTCACCTTCTCGCCGGTGAGCACGTGCAGCCCCTCGCGCACCTTGGCGAAGGAGCCCTCGCCCAGCTTCCTGCTGCCGATGAGGTAGCTGCCCACGCGCTTGTGATGCTGGAAGTCGCGGAGCCGCTCGCGGGGCACCCCGCTCACCCAGGCGGGCAGGAAACTTCCCTCGCCGGCCGCCGCGGGCCGGGCCGCCTCCTCCGCGCCGCCCCCCGCCGCCGGCTCGCCCAGCAGCCCGTCCCCCGCCGCCGCCGGCATCGCGCCCCCCGCCCGGCCGCGGCCCGCGCCGCGCAGACAATAGCGGCGGCCCGCCCCCGGGAAGCCCCCGCGCCCCCGGCGGGGCCGGCGAGCCTGGGGGGGGGGGTGCGCCCCGGAGCCCCCGCCGCCGCCGCCGCCGCGGTCCCCGGCTAGCCCCGCAGCCGCTGCACCCGGCGGAGCGCACGGCCGGCCGCGGGCGCGCCGGGGAAGGCCGCCGAAGAAAGCCCCATTCAGTTTGAATTTGCAGAAATTCAATCCGATCGCGGGCGGCGGGAACGGAGGCGAGCTCCACTCCGCAGCCCGAGCACTTTCAAATCCCTCGTAGCCCCTCCTTCCCAGCGCGCAACAGCCAGACGCGCCCCGCGCCGGAGGGCGGGAGGGAGGGAGGAGGGAGGGGAGGACGGAGGGGAGGGGAGGGGGCGGGCGCGGCGAGGCCACCGGGGCGCCTGGCCGCGCACACGCGCGCCCCCGGGCCGCCCAGGTCGGGGCCGCTCGCCCGGGGTCTGGGCTTGGGCTTTCTGGACCTTTCGGCGGTGACACCCCCCCCCCACCCGGCGGGGAAGGGAGGGAGAGCGCTGCAGCCCCAGGGGCAGTGGGTTGGGTTGGGTGCCCGGCCCGGAGCCTGGCACACAGTAGGGCCGTCTGGCTGGCTGGAGGGATGGGTGGACGCGTGGAGGACGGCGAGGTGGCTCCGATCGCTGGGGGTGGGGGCGCCTCCCTAAGAGCAGGGACTCCAGGCCGGCGGCCGCCCCTTCGCCTCCCGCTGAAGCGCTGCAGGACGAGCTGCAGCCGCCTCGCCCGTCCTGGACGCTTTTGTTCTGAGCGCCTGGCCGCGCTCGGCTCATTCATAAACAATCGCGGCTGCTCCGGAGACACGGACACCCCCTTCAGGATCCCCAGCGCCTTCCCGGACAACAAAAGAGGGGTTCGGGCGGGGGAGCTGCAGGGGGTAGAGGGAGGGCGCGGGCGAGCGCTACCTGTTGAGGCCGGAGGGGTGTAAACTTAACCTGCGCAGCGGGGGCGGGGGATTCGTCCTGGCGGAGTTCCTCGGGTGGTTCACTCCTCCTAAACGAGTTACGGCATCCATCGGTCCACCTCTGCGCCGTGAGATGGAGCGGGGACGCACAGTCGTCATCAATCCGGTCTTGGGGCTCCCTGGCCTGTCCGAAAAGTAACCCAGGGAAACGCCCATTTCCTATTTTAAAGAAAATTTCAAATGTGCTACGTTGAACCATTCATGCAACAAGTCGCCGGCCTCGTTCCAATGACAGAGCGCGTTATTTGTGTTTTGCTGCGCGGGTTCATTGTTCCCGTATCGACGATGCTTTTCTCCCATGTTGAAGATACAATTTAATTTTTTTGTTTTTTTACTTGTGTTTAAGGGACTTCCTTATCCCCACTCTTCCGCTCCTTATGATTTCTGAGCTGCTCATCCAATGACTGTCATGTTTCTAATTCAATAATTAAATATGAAGAGGGGGACCGGGAACGGTGTCAGTAGCGGCGTAGTGTTGGGCAAAGGTTTGATGAATGAGGAATAGGGAGGTCACTCTGGGGCCAAAACCATTCTGAATCTTTCATCACAAAAGGTCTGGGGTTTCTCCACTCCCCCAGGTTGTATTTTTTTTTTCAATTCTTTTTAAATTGTAGGACAATCTCTTTATGAAAAATTGGAGACTCGTCTGTTAGAGTGTAAGGCAAATTTCAGAGTCTGTTCATCAGTGTCTTTATGGCAAAATAAGAACAAAATCACTCCACACAAATGGTGGCACCCATTTACAGTGAAATGGAGACTTTTTGTTTTCTTTCCTAAAATGTTTTAATTATCCTTTGGTGGAGGCCAGGGAAAGGGTGAAGAAGAGAGAAAATTCAGGCCCACTAAATCTTTTTCTAGCCTACTGCCCCGTGCTAATCCCTTGAGCTGGGATAGATGCCAGAGAGAAGTTCAAATCCCACCCCAGCCTGGGCTTAGCAGCCACTTTTTGAACCACAGAGTCCTGTTCTCCGAAATGGCCTTGTTTAATAAGGAAAGACTCCAGAAATTCCATAAGACAATTTAGTACAAAAAGACACTGCATTGCCCTCCCATTCGAAATGTGGGAAATGGCTGGTTGAACCATAGAGGTGCAGTAGCATGAAGAGGATTCCACTAATTAGCCCAGACTAAACTGTCGCCTCCTCCTCCTGGAGGTTCCTGCTGGGCATCACTTCGTCACAGTGTCTTCACCCAGGATCAGCCGTCCCTCCCCCCACTCCTGTACTCTGCTCTCCTGGCCCCCAGCCTGCTGCCTCTGACCCACTCCCACCTGGCACGGGTGTTCTCTGTCCCCCCAAAGCCATCCCCACCAAGGAGCTGCAGGAAGCTCTCTCTCGCTATGGAGCACACTCATTCGCGGCCTTCTGTCTTACCCTTTATACTGTGAATACATGGATGTCTTCTCTTGTAGATTCGTTGGGGGGCAGGGGTTGTTCTGATTTAATTTTTATTTAACCTAGTACTGTGCCTGAGACCTGGTCTCTGGTCAACGAGTAGTTGTTTAATGAATGAAAGTAATTTACTGATGTCTCACTGCTCTTGACAGCAAGACAGCATCCATCTTGGAAGAGACATCACTAAGAGACATGTGGAAAGACATCACCTTATTTATTTATTTATTTATTTATTTATTTATTTACTTATTGCGGTACTGGGGATGGAACCCAGGGACATTCAACTTCCGAGCTACACTCCCAGCCCTGTTTTTTTTTAGCTTTTTATTTTTTTTGAAACAGGCTCTCACTGAGTTGCAAAGGGCCTCGCTAAGTAGCT
>NC_137790.1:13350313-13430313 GCF_963383645.1 Muscardinus avellanarius
GACAGATACACAGCCGCGCTGGCACTGAGCCCACTCGGCGGCGTCATGGGAGAAGGCGCTCAGGCCCTTAAGCAGCCACCTGCCAGGCCCAGCCAGATGGACAGATGCACGAGAGACAGGCGCCCCCTGCCGGTTAACTCGGCTCCATTTTCTCTCCACAGCACAGAGAGGCTTCCTGACAGCCCTGGAGAATGCTAGACCCTCACACCACAACCTGGCCGGCCCGTTAGCTCTGTGGCCCTGGCTACACGCTTAGCATCTCGGAGCACCAGCTTTCTTCATCTGGAAAGAGAACTTCTGTCATCCTGAAATCCCGGACTGTTGCCAGGATAGTGAGGCAAATCTATGCAAATATGCTACAAAAATAGAAGCTGTTTTGGTTATTGTCCTTGGCAGGCAATTCACATCAGAGTGGACGTAAATCCAAAAATGATCAACTTAAAACGAAGAGTAAATGGTTGAAAAGGTGTGGGTCCTTCAGTGCCTATCTGGGGGTGGTTTTCTGGTGAGCATTAGCCTGGGATACAAATACCTTCTTACCCTGTGGCCAGGCCCATCCACACACGCCTCCTCCCCAACCTCCTCCTGCATGACTTCCCAGTTTTCTCCTTTCAGGACTCTAACCAACTAGCCAAGTCATATGTTGCTGATGTTGAGTCTGTGTACATAAAGAAAGATGATGATGATGATGATAGATAGATAGATAGATAGATAGATAGATAAAGAAGGATGGTTGATAGACAAATAGATGATTGGAAGATAGGTTAACAGATGGTAGTTGATATAATTGATGATAAGTAGACATAGAAATAGGTGAATGGATAGATAGATGGGTGATAACTGAAAAATATATCATAGGTGATTTGGTAGATAAATTAGAAGCCAGAGTGATGACATCTGCCTGTAATCCCAGTACTTGGGAGACTGACAGAGGAAGATCACGGATTCACAGCCAGCCTCCCTCAGCAATCTTGTGAGGCCCTCCACAACTTAGTGAGGCCCTGTTTCAAAATAGAAAAATAAAATAGGGCTGGGGGTTGTGTAGCTCATAGAGAGAATGCCTCTGGGTTTAATCTACAATACCACAAAAAATTACAGAATTAAATAGATCAACAGATAACTGCCAGGTAAACAAATACATGATAGAAAGATAGCTAGATGATATGCAAAAAAATAGATCAGCAGACGAGGTTCTACACACCTATAATCCCAGCAACTCGAGGCTGAGGCAGGAGAATTGCAGGTTCGAGAACAGCCTAGTAGTGAGACCCAGTCTCAAAATGGAAACAAAAAAGACTGGAGGTGTGGCTCATGGGCAGAAAGCCCCGGGGTGTGAGCTTGAGCACACACACACACACACACACACACACACACACACACACAAAAACCCAAATGGAAAAATGGAGACGGATCAATTGACAGATTATAAAAGAGAAGATAAACATGAAGACAAAGGAGGAGGAGGAGGAAGAGGAGGAGGAGGAGGAGGAGGAGGAGGAGGAGGGGAGGAGGAGGAGGAAGGGGAGGAGAAGGGGATGGGGAGGAAGAAGAAGGGAGTAGATACTCTATCTTGACTAGGTGCATATGAGCTCCCTCACTGGGCCCCCCTTGGTCTTTAAGGGCTTCCCTGAATGCAGCAGTAGTGCATCCAGAGACTCCTTGGCGCCTGCACCTACATGCAGCATCTGGATCCAAGCTCAAGCTCTTCCATCCCATCAGTGAGTCATCAGTGGCTCTTCCCGATGGGACATGCTCCTGACGCAGCAGTGGTGGGACTCTGAGGTCTGGGCCGACTGCTTGGGTCCTTGGTCCCTGCTCAGGGCCCATCCCAGATGCCCTGCTTATTCCAATCTTCACAGTGGATGCTGCTGAGCATTCTCGGCCTTATAAAGTGAGGAGTGGGATGTGCTCAGTGGCCTGTCCCTCTGCCAGCGCCCGCAGTAGCACGCCAGACACTTTCTTCTGAAAGGTGTACAGTTTTCCAATCCTGGTGGCATGACCTCACTCCAAAGCCCTAGAAATCTGTTTATCGTTCCTGTGAACAAAATATCTGAGAGGAACAGCCTAGAGAAGGAATGATCTCTTTGGCTCAGGGTTTTAAAGGTTCAGTCCATGGCTAGCCAGCTCCAAGGCAGAAGCAGTAGGGTAGGCAAAGGAAAGCTGCTCGGCTTGTGGCGACTGGGAAGCAGAGAGAAAGCGACAGGGACAGATGGGGTCCCCTCAAGACCACACTCCCAGAGACAACTCCTCCAGCCACACCCTACCTGCCTACAGTTACCACTCAGTAAATTCATTCAAATTATTAATCCATCAGTGAGCTTATTAGAGCCCTGATTGAATTATTTCACCTCTGATCATTTCTGCATTGCCATCATGTAAGCTTTTCTGGAGGAAGCCCCATATCCGAACCACAGCAAGGGAGTGGCCGTAGGTCCCTCTGGGGATGGACTGGCTGAACCATTACCATCCACACCTGCCTTAAGATGGTAAAGTCCTATCTCCTAACAGCCCTGCCTTTCCTTCAACCAGTGCTTTTCAGATTGGAGAACTGGTTTAAGTCTAGAGACAGAGCAGAGGATTATGACTTGGTGATTGGGCAGCCGCCCTCCGTCTCCTGCTCATCCATTCTAGATTTCTTCTGGTTGTATGCATGAAATAATATCCTTGTTTGCGTAGCATCTGTCTCACTCCGAGGGGCATCACATTATCTTGGTGACTCTCCAAGGGGGAGCTTTCCCTAGCTGCCACTCAGCTTTGATTGGCACCACAATAACCGCCCTGTCTGGTTAAGCTGTCACCTGGATGCTATTAATTCAGGATCCTGTGAAACTTGCAGATATTAATGAGCTTAATTCTGCAATGGCATCTCCCACCCCAGCCCTGGGGTTGCCACTGCTGGGCTTCTCTTTGGGCCAATGGCTCTCTGACAACACATTTCTTAGTGCTTAGAAAATGTAAGACCCTCTGAGCATTCGTGTAGAATATAATCAGTTGCTTCTATACTTTGAGTGCTTCTATCCCCTCCAAAGTTCATATTGAGACTTGATCCCCAGGGCCACTGAGTTAGGAGATGAGGCCTTTAGGAGGTGGCTCTGCTCTGCCCCACTGGATGGTGTGAGAGCCCTTACAAAGGGGCTTGAGGAAGCCATGGTTTGGTGTAATCCCAGGACTTGGGAGACTGAGACAAGAGGATTGCAGGTTCAAGGCCAGGAACTTACCAAGACCCTCAGTAACTTAGCAGGACCATTCCAAAATAAAATAAAAAACACTGGGAGTGTAGCTCAAAGGTAGAATGCTCTGGGATCAATCTGAAGTACAAGAGTTAAAAAAAATGAGAGAGAAAGAGGGAGGGAGGGAGGGAGGGAGAGAGAGAGAGAGAAAGAGAGAGGGAGAGAGAGAGAGAGAGAGAGATTTTAAGGAGCTGGCCCTTAGCAAGGAGATGGAGTTCACAGACATTGAAAAATATTTCTGGGAGGAAACTATAACAGGGAGATGAGGCAACAATAGTGAAGATAAGTGAGTCCAAGGACAGAAGACCTAAAAATGAAAAATAAAGTGTGAAACCAAACGGTCTTTCTTTTATTTTAAAGAAAAAGCATAATATTCAAAATACATATCGATGTATTCTCTCAAAAGAGAATCAGTAAGGTAAACACATTCACGCTTACACAGACAAAAATCAAGATGCATAAGAGAAAATCCAGAGTCCAGACTGGTACCAAAAATGTGATAAAAGATGTCAGCGAGGTCTTCCTTAATTGAAGTCAAAATTATAGCTTTTGGTGATGCCGTGTACAGTACAAAGAAAACAGGAATTAAATAAAGCTTTGATGACTGACCAACGGTGTACGCACGTACCTCCAAAAGGATGTCAAAGACAGCCCAAGAAGACACCCAGGTGCCAAGCTGAACGCAGCTCCGTGGTTATACGCCAACTGAAGGCATATAGCCTTCAGGAGCCAACTGAACCCTCAGGGGAAAAAAAAAAAAAACATGGGAAGAAATGCCACTGTGAGCTGAGATAGCAAAATATTTCTATTTCAATTTACTTATGCTATTTATGAGTCCCTGGACTTCCTATCATTTTAATGAACAATTTAGATTCCATAGAAGTCTTTCTCACGGTTCTATGGACTCCTAGTAAGATCAGACACTAGTGATGTGGGCCTGAGCCTTCGTGTGGGGACTCTGGAATCATGTGGAATTGTTGACGGGTGGTAGGAGGCACAGTGTCTTTTAACTCATCCACAGGAGTCAAGTTCTTATCCTGGGGACTTGGGACCCTGTGAAAAGAAATTAAAGGAAATAATCCAGGGACTGCTGCGTCCCCTGCTGTCTCTCAGGGCTCAGATGTCTCATGCACCCTGTTGACCCTAGCCAGCAAGACATCATGTTTAAAGTAGAAATCCTTAGAAAATTCCAGCCCCTAAAGCCCTTGTTGATCAAAAGCACAAATACCTTGGTGGAACAGAAATTTGCTTGATCTAAGGGGAAAAGATTGTTGCACAAATCTGTGCAGCGAACTTGTATAATCCAATTTCATGTCTGAAAAATATTATGTTTATTTAAGAAGGATAAAAAGATCTTAAATTGCGAATTATTTCATCCTTTAAAGCTCATCTTACAAACTCTTCATGTGAAAATTTTTCATCTCCTTCTCAGAGCCTAGAGAGAGAGCAGAAAGTGCCAACATCCCCAAGGTGCCAGTGGAGAAAATGAAGAAGAAAGGTCTGAGCCCAGAGTCACATACTCAAATGGGTAATGCTGCGGCTGGAAGAAGATTGAAATTATGCAAAGAAATCCTCATGATGCTAGCTCACTTAACTGACACAGAAGAACGGCACGGGCAGACATCAAGAACTAGAAAAGGCGTAGTAGGAAGCCTCTCCCGAATAAAGATCTCATGAGTGTTTATTACAGCCTGATGCCAGTACATGGCAAACCCTTTAAACAGGAGCCCTGTTACCGAACGGTACTCTGCGGCTGCCACAGTACTGCCAAAGGAAATGGCTACGGATCACTTTACTTTCAATCAAATCGCTTGGAGCCTGTGGTATTTTGTTCCAGTGATATCATTTACTCTAAGAGGATAGAGAGATACATTCATACATACATGCATACACACACACACACACACACACACACACACACACACACACTCTCACACACATGGATACACAGATACAAAGATGTCTCATAGGTTATCTTCTCAATACTGTTGAAGTAGACCTTACACTGCATGAAATAAATATCAGATGCCATGAAACCAAATACAGAATGTGCACCTTTTAAGCATGTAGGATTTAGGAGACAAATTGAGGGGGAGCTTGGTTATACAAAAATCCTAAGTAAGTAAATGCAGATTTATTGTGTTATATATATTTTACATTGTAGCATGTTTATTTACTCTGCAATTTTAGTGAGGCTACAAAAATTAGATTATGTGTCAGTACAACACCCATCATTGATGTAAATAAAATTGTGCAAAAATGCAAAGGCAATGTTTTAGTCTGTTTTCAGTTGCTATTACAGAATATCTGAGGCAGAATTCTTTATAGCAAAGAGAAGTTTATCTTGCTCAGAATTTAGATGCTGAAAGGCCAAGATAATGACATCAATTCAGCCACTGGGAGAAGCCTTCTTGCTACAGGATGGCCTTGCAGGTGACTATCATGGCTGGATCCCAGGAGAGAAGGAAAGAGCAGTCACGTGGCAAGACAGGAAGCATGAGAGATTCCACAGCCGGGTTCTCCCTCTTTATCATAACTTGCTTTTATGGTAACTAACCAGGGTCCAGTGGCCCCAGTGACCTAACTGCCTTCCATTAGGCCCCACCTCTTAAAGGGCCTACCACCTCATCACTGCCACACTGGACACCAAGCTTCCAGGACAGGAGTCTCCAGGGGACACACTCAAACCACATCCGAGCGGTAGCAGACAGGTTGGTCCAGAACAAGAGTCAAACCTATAGAAGGCTCATGTTCTAAGAGATGGATGTGGCATCGCTATCTGGCAACGAGCTTGGGTTTTCTTTTTATATACCTCTAGGTTCCTGGTTTTTGTGTGCAAGCGAGCTTTCCAGTCATGGGTAACGTGCTGCAGGCACAGCTCTCACTGTGCAATGTTCTTTGCTCCTTGGAACTAAGAAGAATTGGTTTGCAGCGGGATTCAATTGCTATGGACACATTTCATTTTCAGATCTGAGCACGTTTGCAATGGTGTGATATTTTTAGAAAGTCTCCTGATATTTTTCAGAAGCACTACTGATTTTATTGAAATAGCAATTGTAACCTCAAGGTAAATATGTAGAATAAAGGAGAATATATTTATGCTTAATTGTTTTATAATAAATAAATCTAATCTAACATATACAAGAAAACCATTATTGAATGTTCAGTTTTGGATCCTCAGAAATTAGAAAATCATGAGGGAAGAGGGAAATTCCCCAATGTACATGATGTACATTCACAAACATATCAAAGTCAATCACTAAGCCAAACATGAGAAGGAAAGAGGGGGGAGGGAATAGGGTAAGAATTGGGTAAGGGCTAAATGAGAGATGTGGGCATGTATGCCTCTACCATCTTGTACTCCATTAAGATTTTTAAAAATTAGAAAGAGAAATGAGAAAATCACACACATATATGTTTATATGTGTGTGTGTGTGTGTGTGAGTGTGTGTGGGTATCTTCTAACCCAGCAATTTTACTTCTATAAATTTATCCTTAATAGGATTCCTTCAAAATGTGCAAAGACAGGCACACAAATATAGCAAGTTCTCTTATCTGCAATTTCAACTTCTTAAGTTTCAATCACTCGGTTAACTCTAGTCTGGAGATATTATATAGAAAATGATTCAGGAGTCCCTGAAGAGCATCCTCCAGATGTATCATCAGAAAGTCTGTGGTAGCCGAATGCTACATCACCACACCTGCATCAGTTGCCTGGATTCGTCCCACTATGGAGTCATGGTATCACCTCATATCACAAGAAGGCTAAGTACAATACAATAATAATTTTTTTTGACTGAGGACTGAACCCAGAGGACTCAACCTTTGAACTATACCCCCAGCCCTTTTTATTTTTTATTTCAAAACAGGTTCTCATTAAGTTGCTAAGCTGGCCTCAAACCTATGATCCTCCTGTCTTAGCCTTCCAAGTACTGGGGTTAGAGGCATACACCACCAAGCCCGGCAGGATAGTTTGAAAGAGAACATATTCACATAGTTCTTATTACAGTAGGTTTTATACTTGGATTTTTATTATTATCGCTAATATCATTGTTGTTATTGTTGTTGGCACTTGGGATCAATCTCTAGGCTTCTCACATGATAAACATGTGCTCTATTCCTGAGCTACACCTTCACACACACACATCCTAAAAACCCCTACCATTTTATATAGTCCAGTAATATTCATGGTTTCAGGTATCCACTAAAGGTCTTAGAATGTGTCCCCTACAGATGAAGGAGGGCTAATATATGTTCATTGCAGCAAGTGGCAAAATACTGGAGGAAATCCACTTGTCTACCACTAAAGGATCAAATCAGAGAACTAAAGTGCCTCTAAAATCTGCATCTACTCAGCCTTGCTGTGGCATGGAAGCACATTTATGAACAACGGAAAGTTTATAGTAGTAAGTGGAAAATAGAAAGCTAAAAGTACTTCTAGAAGTAATCACTGAGTAAAAAGAATATATATATATATATACACAGTTGATACACTAAAAAATTATAGCAATATATTTTCATAATGATTATTCCTAGGTAGTAGAATAAGTATAATGCTTATTTTGTTGAGCTGGACAGTGCTTATGTTCTCCACAAATATTTGTAGAGTGGGAACCAGGTGCTAGAAACAGACTCTGTCAGGTGCCGTGTATGTGAAATAGTTTAAATATGTGGACTGAGATGTTCTGCCATCCTTCCAGTTGAGAGGCTCTTGTCCCCCTCTCTTGAATCTGAATCGATGACTGCTTCAACCAGCCGCGGACGGAGAGAAGATGTGACATAACTTTGGGACAAGGCCATAAAAGGTCAATCCATGTCCACCTGGCTCTCCCGGAAGACTCACTGTCTGACGACGGTCTTTCCCTGGATCTAGTCACTGTGCTCTGCAACATCCAGGGAAGCCAGGTTTTGGGGGTCCTGTCACGGTCTCAGCCGGGCCCGTTCCTCTGCCTTCCTGACCCCAGTACCAGATGTATCAGCAACTGAAGTGGCTGGTACAGCTTCAGCACTTTCTGCCCTAGACCTTGAATCTTGCCCAGACTGAAGCCAAGGCCACAAAGAGTCGAGAATACCCACCGTGGTACCCTTCCGAATTCCTCACCCATGGGGTGGGTGGGTGCCCTCATTGCCGCTGACGGAGGTGCTCAGACACAGCAGAGGTAACCATATCTGCGTGTCACAGAGATGATGCTCTACAGCTGGGTTATGAAGAAGATGAAGCCCCAGAGGAGATGGAAGACAGCAGTAGCCACATCTAAAATATAACAGCTCCTGGTGCATGGCACCATAGCCCAGCCAATTGTCACACATAACCATCCCACCTACTGTTAGACCTTTACCACTAGAAGGCCATCTTTATGAAGGCAAAAATATCTGTGTGTTTGGGTCACTGTTCTAGCAAACAGACCAATGATTGGAGCAGAGTTGGCAGTCATCAATCTTTTAGAGAATGAAAACATTCGCGTGTGACTCAGCGAGGGAGGTGTCCTTAGTAGACTAGTCAAGGAAGGTCTCTCTCGGGAGGGGATGTGAACAGAGCCCCCGAAGCCCGAGGAGGATGGAACCGCATGAATAGCTGGAACAAGAGCAGCCACAAGGGAGAGACCCACAGTGGCTGGGCACACCAGGGGGCATACGCGTGTTCACTGACAGGGATGCCAGAAACAAGGAACACAGAGCTGAGAGGTGACATTGGAAACCAGGTCATTGGGACCTTGCAGCCAGAGCGCTTCACACAAATTAGAGAAGGCACCTCTCTAATTCGTGAGGACCTAATGGCAGGACACAAGACCAGCAGCAGGCTGGACATCAACCCCTTGGCCACCTTGGCGCCTGAGACAAGACACAAACATCCCTGCTATACCAGGAACTCTGCAGACAGCTCACTGGAAGGAGTTAGGACTTCATTCTGGGGCCAACAAGAGTGATAATTATTGATCTGTATATTAAAAACCCAACTCTGGCTTATTGGAAAAGTACAGAGATGGGAAGACCCTAAAAAGTTCCCGCATGGCCAAGTGATAAAGAGAACCTGAGCGACTGCTGGCTGTGGGGAGTTAAATTAGTGGGATTTGATGACAGATTCAATGTGAGAGGTAAAGAAGAGGGAAAGACAGTGCCTTAGTCAGCTTGAGCTGCTATAACAAAAACGCCGTAGACTGAGTGACTTAAACAACATATATTTCTCATAATTTGGAGGCTGAGAAATCCAAGATCAAAGCACAGGCATCTCAGTGTCTGGTGAGAGCCCCCTTCCTTGTTGATAGATGGCACTTTCCCTGCATGTCTGTAAATGGCTCTGGCTCTCCAAATGCAGGTAGCCACTTAGGATTACACTCTTCTGAGATAATTAGATAAACTCCCTTTTAATATATATATATTATGTATGGTATATATTATATACAATATATTTACAGTATATATATTATATACAATGTATTTACAGTATATATATTATATACAATATATTTACAGTATATATAACATATGTATACTGTTAATTCCATTAACTCAAGAATCTTAACAAATATGCTCTATATGTTATATATATACTGTATATACTGTATATGTTATATATATATATATACTGTATACATACGGTATATATAACATATATAACATATATATGCTATAAATTCC
Source organism: Muscardinus avellanarius (assembly GCF_963383645.1). NCBI lineage: Eukaryota > Metazoa > Chordata > Mammalia > Rodentia > Gliridae > Muscardinus > Muscardinus avellanarius. Next base: position 13,360,183 of record NC_137790.1, read on the forward strand.
ATTAACTCTCAAGAATCTTAACTAATACACTCTATATCTAATACCATCACATAGAAGTAAGGATTTCAATGTAAAAATTTTTAGAAACACTTTACGTCCATAACAGGGGAAAATGGGGAAATATTCCCTGGTGATCCAAGTCTGGACAGACAGCTGGGAGGGTCAGGTGCCATGACTGAGAAAGGCCATCTGAAGGTGGAATGGAGTTTGGGATGGTGTTTTCGAGGGTGGTTTGGGGACCAAGAGATGATGGGGAATGAAAGTGTTGTTAGACACCAGGCTTTGGGAGCTGAGGATGTAGCTCAGTGGCACATGAGACTTCAGATACACAAAATTAAAACTCATAGAAGACTGACCGAAGGTCCCAAAGAAGGAGTTTACGCATATAAAATGTTGGTAAATATCATATGTTGGTAAATATCAGCACGAGGAGTGCACAGCTTGACAGCAGGAGCAGATTTATTTGGGGATAAATCTGGGAGGAGGCACCTGACTGGGAGAGAGAGTCCACAAGCGTCAGGGGGCCCTGTCTTACCGGCTAGGGGCTTTTTATGGGGCACTAGGAGGGAGGGATAGTCACACATTCGTGGCTTTTCCCCATTGGTGGTCTTTGCCAGGGGGCTGGACAGATTTATGGGCTGGGGGCAGGAGGGTGGTTATCACTTTCCTGCCATCTGCTGGAGTTCTTTGTTCTCCAGCTTCTCCAGCCAGGCCTCACGGCCAGACCTCACAGCGCCACGGATGTATTTGAAGCTCTAGACATAGGTGAGACCACTGAGGGATCCGGCATTTAACAGAGAAAAGAGAAACACTTAGACGCTTGTCTGCAACGTGTCTCTAATTTCCCATTTTTCCATAGTAATCATATATTACAATTTGAATTAGGAAAAAAAAAAAGAAGAGGCGAAGCCAAAATGTCATCTTCTAAGAAATGAAAGGGTGTCACACCGTGACTCCTTCCCATTGAAAACAGATGGTGCACTTGGAAGGGAAGTGGAGGCTCCGTCAATGAAGGGAGCGCTATTAATAAAAGTGGGGGCAGGGCTGAGGGAAACTGGAGGGGGAGTCCTCAGAAGCCAGCAAAAGTGGGGAGCACCTCATACCCTGGACTTGCGGGAGCTGAAGAGGAGGGGTGTCTGAGCCCACAGATGCAGCACAATCTGTATCCAGCAGGGAAGTCACCAGGGTGACCAATGCTTCAGCCTCTGCTCTGCCTGCCCACAGCTCCACCAGGGCCTCCTGATGACCAGACCCCAGGGGAATCCCGAGGGCAGGGAGCCGAGCTGGGGCCATGGTGACACTAGCCTCCATGATGCCCCGAGCAGGTGGACGCTGCTGCACACACCTTGAGGAGATATTTGGGCACGGAGGATTGCAGCCTCCTCCTCTTGCTAAGAAGAGCAATATGCCATCTACCTGCAAACTGTTTTGCTTAAAGGTTTTCTGGAATGAGTCAAGCACCAGTGGGATAGACAGGACAAGCTCTTTGAATGGTCCCATGGAAGCCTCCATCCCCAGACCTGCGAGGAAGAGCGAGCTGCCCAAACACCATTTTAGGGTAGGGGGCTCAGTTCACCAACAGCTCTCTTTAAGGAGACCCTTCCTCTCAATCTGATCTTAGTTCTCTTACTTGACAAATGATTTAGTTTTGCGTACTTGACAAATGATGATGGGACATATCATTACCGAATGAGGACAATACTCAAGTTATCCCCAACCTCACACCATAATTTCCGTGAGGATGAATGTCTCACAGCATGTTTAAAGTATGCTCTAGAGGCAGAGGATAATAGGTATATCCTCAGCTTTTTTTCCTCCCCCTTTTCTTTTTCTTTACTTTGTGATACTGGGAATTGAACCCAGGGCATTCTATCTTCTTTCTTTCTTTCTTTTTTCTTTTCTTTTCTTTTCTTTTCCTTTCCTTTTCTTTCTTCCTTCCTTCCTGTCTTTCTTTCTTTCTTTCCGGGTCTGGGGATGGAACCCAGGGACATTCAACCTCCGAGGTGCACCTCCTGCCCTATTTTTTATTCTTTATTTTGAAACACGGTCTCACTGAGTTGCAAAGAGCCTTACTAAGTAGCTGAGGCTGTCCGAGAACCGCGATTCTCCAGTCTCAGCCTCCCGAATACTGGGATTACAAGTGTGCGCCACCACGCCCGGCTGAGGGCATTCTATTTTCAAGCCACACCCCCAGCCCTGTTTTATTTTTTATTTGGAAACAGGGTCTCGCTAAGTTACCGAGGCTGACTTTGAACCTCCAACCCTCCTGTCTCAGCCGCATAAGTACTAGGATTACAGGTGTGCAACACTGCACCCAACCATATCCTCTGCTTTCTTAAAAGACAAGATGGCTTGTGGCTCAAGGGCAAAGGCCTAACATATGCAAGGCCCTAGATTCAATAAGCATGATTGTCTGAAGTCCACCACCGGGGACACGGAGGTCCTGCCTCCCATAGGCCACCCGGGCAGTGAAGGCACTGTGGGATTCTAAGGCAGCCCCTCCAGCTTCATGGCCGGGAGACCTATGCAGTCACACAAGGTCTTGATTCAGAAGGACTCTGTTTTTGATTTAATGCTCTCTCTGCTATCACTGTCTTGAAAATTTCAAAATTTTAAACAAGGAGTCTTGAATATTTGTTTTGCTCGGAGCCCTGCAATGATGTAGCTGGTTCTGCCTGATGTCAGGCACCTTCTGGCAGCCAGCGCTGGCTCCAGAACCAGCTGCTGGCTTCCTTTGGAACTTTCTGTAGACTGAATATACATCAATAGGCTGGAAATTTCCACTCAGTCTTCCCTCCCTCTACGTTCAGGGTCTCCTGAATCTAACACCTTTATCAGCTGCCCTTCTCATTTTCTCAGCCATTTGCCCAATAAAATAAATAAATGAAATAAATTATATTGATTTATTATTAATACAATATATTTGTATCAATTTAATTCTAAATATAATAAATTATAATAAAATGTTATTATAGTGATGCAAGCACTCCCCTGGTTACTGCGGCACCATCCACAGCAGCCAAGTTACAGAACCAGGCTGGGGATCTGACCGCAGGTGGGTGGATAAAGACAACGTGGGGCAGGCACACCGCGGAGTTTTACGTGGCTGTAAAAACAGAGTGAAATGATGTCATTCGCAGGAAAATGGATGGAACTGGAGAACATCATGTTCAGTGAAATAAGTCAGACTGAGGAAGTCAAGGGTCGTATCTCTCATATGTGAAAGGAACCTAGAAAGAAAAAAGGAAAGAAAAGGATCTTATGAAAACAGAAAATGAGGCCAGCAAAGTATAGCAAGGGGATGAAGAGAGGAAGGAAGGAAAGAAAAGGGCTGGTGTGGAGGAACGAATCAATTATGTTACATGCATGTGTGAATGTATTGCAATGAATCTCGCTATTAGTGTAGAGTTAAAATGCACTAATAAAACAATTAAAAATCTTGGCATGCTTGATCCCATTTCTGTGCCTGCTTCTTAGAGAACCCAGAAACTTACATGGTCATGAGAAAAGTCAGACAATCCCGGCGGAAAGACAAGAATTCCTGAGTCTTTTGTCTACAGGCCTGTAGACAAAAAGGCTCATGTCTGGGTTGAAAGGTGAAGCAAGGATCCCCCTTGTCACAGTAATGGCTCCATTGCTAAGGATGGCCCGTGGTGGCCTGGGTAGTGGCCAGCACAAGGGGCTGCAATGCCAGGTGCAGGACAAGGAGGGTGTTTGAAAAATTCAAGGAAAACAAAGACAATAAAAGACAGCAGAGTTGGCTGAGGAATGCTGTCCCACTGACACCTGCTGAAAGATAATGTGAGATTGATGGCTGACATTCAACAGGGTGTCTCACCACTGGCCAGGGTGAGAGCCAGAGGTCCCGGGGAGGAGTTCCCAGAGAGGCCTCATCAGCTGCGAAGGCCAGCGGCCAGCTACAGACTCCATTCTGCTGTGGGTAGCTCCAGAGGTGTTTGAAAGTTCAGCCAAGGAAGGTGTGTTATGAAACAGTCAAGGCTCTAAGGAAAAAAATCCTGATAGATGCAACCCAACCTATAGGCCAACGAGAGAGAGAGAGAGAGAGAGAGAGAGAGAGAGAGAGAGAGAGAGAGAGAGAGAGCTAACATTACATGAACCCCTGAGTCCAGCTACACCTGAAGCCAAATCTACCTCTGGATTTCTCAGCTCTGAGAACCAGTATCATTCCCTCTGTGAAGGTCAACTTGAGTGCATTTTTTTTTTATCACACATATTGCAGAGACCAAACCCAGCTTTCCCTTCTGTATCTCTTTGCATAGAAAAGCATTTTTCCTCTGTGTAACCCAGCTACTCCAAAAATTCCATATGTTTTCTTTCATGCTCTTTGCAGAAAAGGAGGAAATCATGAACTCACACAGAACATGAGTCCGTATGTGGGTCTTGTTTCAATCAAGAAAATCCTCATGGCAGTCTGGAATCTATTTCATTCCTTCATACTCTGCACCCCCCTCCCTTTGAGGCTTCCTGTTGGCAGACAATTTGTTTTACATAGGATGGCTCCAGATTACTTTTAAAGCCCTGTTTTATACAATCTGGCTCTGGAACTAAGCTCTCCCAACTCCTAGGGGGGGGTTATAGCCTGACTTTCTGCTGATGTGAATTCTTCTTAATCCTTAGAAGTCCCAGACCTTTTTCCTTCTAGCATTTTACAACACGTTTTGAAAAGGCAGACTAGACACAGGGTTGGGGAATGGATATCATGGTTCCCTTCCCTGGTGGTGAGCAGTGCTTGGGGAGTTGTGACTCAGGTGTGGCAATAAAAAAAAAAATCTCAAAATTATTTTAAGTTCATTTCAGCCTTTCCCATGATACAAAAAGCACGCAAAAAAATTGAATTCTACTCAGAAGGTCTCATTTAGAGGGTTGGAACCTGGTAATGCAATGGGAATGGTTGTTTATTGCATAGAGATGTTTAATCGGCAAATATTTACTGAGTACTATGGTACCTTGCGTTACTGTTACCAAATATTTGCTACCCCCTCCCTTTGGAAAGATTATCTATCTATCCCTGTGCCGACGACATCAGGGGAAGTCACTTAGCTTGTTTTTCCAATGAGGAGTCAATACATGGAACTTCCAGGCAGAACTCCTAAGAGCCAATGCAAAGGTCACTGTGTCCTTCATCCACCCCTGCCAAAGGCTAGCCGCGTTCCAGAGGAAGGTTGAGACTAGTCAGGGCATCCCCAAGGAGGATGCTCCATGAAGCGGAGACACAGAAAACGCGCAATGGACATGTGAGTATTTAAGTCTGGGGTTCCTGCTGCTATAACACAATACCATGGGATTTGTAGTGATGCGGAGTGTGCGGAGGCTGGGAAACCCAAGATCAAGGGGCTGCATCCATTGGGGCCCCTGGGCTGGGTCAGCCCACCACTGCAGAAGGACAAGCACGCATTTGCAAAAAAAAAGAAAGCCAGAGGGGCCCCTCTCACTTTCCCCACAATTGACCTGCTTTTTTCAAGTAGTGGCTTTAATCCATTCAGGAAGGCAAAGACTTGTGACCTAACCACGTGGCCTAGCTACTTCCTATGGGCCGCCTCTCAACACTGCTACTATGGCCATTCGTTTTAGGAGGAACAAACATTTATTAAATGATAATAATGAGCAAAAGCTAGACCTTTGCTGTTATAAGTCACTGAGATTCGGGGCCATTCCTCACAGCAGCTTCATACAGCCCACCCTGGGAAGCACACAGGCCCATTGTTGCTCAGAACGTGCTGAGGCATCATCCATTTACAATGACGTCTATTAGACCATGGCCCTAAACAGCTTTGCTTAATAAAAATTTCTTTTAAATCAGGGCATTCCCTATGCCCCCTGCAGATTCAAACTTTCCTTAAGCCGCAGAAACTCCCTTTATACAGAACTCAGCAATAATGCAGGCACCACACAAGTGCTCTGGCTGATGGAGTAAGAGCCAGAAACTTGGCAGATCCGTCTCCCCAAGGACGGTACCCAACCCAGTGCCAGACATCTGGCTAACATTCAGTGAATATTTGTTGAATAAATAAATAGATATGTTATTTCTTGCAGATTCTTCAAGGACTCTCAGGAGATCCATAGAAGAGAATTCAAATTTTCCTTGGGTGGGAGGATGGTCCCTGCCACAGAGGCAGCTGTCAGATTCGAACATATAGGAGGGCAAGAGAGGGGATGGTCCCTACATCTTCCCACTCTCACAGTTCTATCAGAGACGTTAGTGATGGTTATTAAATAGCCGTGTTTCCTATGACGTTCTTTCCATGGTCCTGCCTCCTGTTGAGATGCGAATAAAGAGCAAAGAGGGAGGAAAAGGGGCAAAAGATCTAATAATTGACACATTGGGTTATTCGTCCTAAAGCAGTCATTTGATCCTCGGAGCTGAGATTGTAAATTAGGGAATAGGACAAAAACTTATCAGCCCTAAAGAGCCAGCATGAAATCAACTTCAATGTAAAAGGAATTCCTCTCCTTGCTAGTATCTCTCCTCATTCTCTCTTAAGTGTGATCTTCTAAACACAATGAGCCTGGCGCTCATATTAGTCCATTAACAGTCATCTCTTAACAAAAGGCTTTTAATTGGTGCATTGTAATTACACATTATAGTGGGGCTCAGAGAGATAGAAACAGACATGCACCCAGCACTTGGGTGTTTCCCTCTGGATCCCATCCCACTCCCTAGAATAGCGAAAGAAGATTTGGGGAGGGAGTTAAGGAAATAAAAGGGAAGACTTGATGATGGAAGCTTCTGAATAATCCTGTGTTTGTATATGAAGTTATCGATGTCGATGTTCATATTATGTATGGGGAGGAGAGGTAACAAAAGACTTTTTAAAAGCAATAATGGGAGTGGGAGAATTCTGCTGGCAAGATGACAAACTAGGATAAGAGATAACACCCAAAACCTCCCTCCATAAACCTCTCAATATGCTGCCTTAAATACAGTCTTCTAAATTTTTTTAAAATATAATTGGGCCGGGCGTGGTGGCGCATGCTTGTAATCCCTGTGCTTGGGAGGCAAAGACAGGAAGATCACACAGGTTAGAAGACATCCTCACTGGCTTAAGAGACCCTGTTTCCAAATAAAATATATGTCTAGGAGTGTAGCCCGGAGGTAGAAAGGTTCCACTCCCAGTACCAAAAGAAAAAAAAAAAAAAAAGACTGTTAATCCCTTTGGTTTAACTTTCTATTCCCTCATATTTCTTCAATTTCCAATTCATGCTGCCAATTTGTTTTTTTTTAAGTTATATTCTATGTATTTGCTTTTGGAGTGATCATCTTCTAGGAGCGAGATTCTATTCTCCATGTGGTCTAATCGATTGTTTATAGTTTGAATTGATACCTTCACTTCAATGATTGCATCCTTTATTTCTTTCAGATGCTCTCTAAATTCTTTTTGGAAGTCCTGTATTATTTCTACACTTTCATTCCTCATTTGACCATCTGGAGATCTCTGCAATTGTGTGTTGTCAGGTTCTGTTATTGTGGGGTTGTGGGAGCTCACTGCTTCCTTGTTATTCCTCCTTCTCATGATTTCAGAAGTTTATATCTATTGCTTTTGATAGATTTCTCTCAGTCTCTAGGTGTCAGCTGATATACCCAAGGGCAAGTCGTGTTGTATTCAACAGTGAAGGTTGAGTGAGGAGGGAAGTGAATTCATAAATGCAGGAATAGTAAAGCCACAGATAGGATCAAATAGTCTCAGACCCAGGGAGTTTATCATGGCTGCATGAGTTCCTGGGGGTGCCACACTGGGCGTTCTCCCGCGGGTACCGTGGCTTCACTTACGGTGTCACAGAGTGCTGGTCTGGATCTCTGGAGGGCATGATGAGCTCAGCCACCACTGCTGAAGTCGTAGCTGGTGTCTGCTCAGGAGGAACTGATGACTTGCAATTCCAATGATCTGCAGCTGCTTCCTACAAGTCCTTAGTTGTTTTTCTGTTTGTCTCTAGAGTCAAGTGCAGTAAGGGAAGATGGCGCTGCAGGCGCCCGTGGCCGGGAGTGGGGGGTTTCTTTTCTGGTGTTGTTGAGCCCCACTCTGGAGCTCTGGGGGCCGTAGTGAGCTTGGCCGCCACTGCTGGAAGTTGTAGCCGGTGTTTCTGCAGGAGGAACTGATGGCTTACAATTCTGATGATCTGCAGCCGCTCACTTCAGGTCCTTGGTTGTTTTCCTGTTCGTCTATAGAGTCGGGCGCAGTGAGGCAAGATGGCACTGCCACGGCGCCCCCAAGACAGGCGGGCCTCTTCTGTGTCCTCTGATTGGTCTTCTAGCCTTCTTTTCCTGCCGCCTTTGTTCCTTTTAAAGTTGTGGTGTTTTCTGGCTTTTGTAAGAATGCTGTTTTTAAGGCAATAGAGATTGGGTATCAGCAGAACAGGTATGTGCTGCTCCCCTTGGTCACCATCTTCCCTATGAGATGTTAAAAATCTAGTAAAAGACCCGGGTGTGGTGGCACACACTTGTAATCCCTGCACTTGGGAGGCAGAAACAGGAGGAGGATCGTGCAGGTTTGAAGCCAGCCTCACTGGCTTAAGAGACCCTGTTTCCAAATAAAAATATAAAAATGGGTCTGGGAGTGTGGCCCAGAAGTAGAAGGGTTTACAGGAACCCCAGTACCACCAAAAAAAAAAAAAAAAAAAAATCTAGTAAAAGATATAAAAAAAAGTTCTCTAGCTGGGCATGGTGGCACATGCGTGTAATCCCAGCACTTGGGAGGCTAAAACATGAGGATCCAGGTTTGCTGCCAGCCTCAGCCACTTAGTGAGGCTCTCTGACACTTAGTAAGCCCCCGTTTCAAAATAATGAATTTAAAAAATAGGAACGGGATGTAACTCAGAGGTATAATGTCCCTAGTTTCAATCCCTAGTACCATAAATAAATAAATAAATAAATAAATAAATAAATAAATAAATAAAATTTTTAAAAGTTCTCTAAAGCCGGGCGTGGTGGCACATGCCTGTAATCCCTGCGCTTGGGAGGCAGAGACAGGAGGATGGCGCAGGTTCGAAGTCAGCTGCGCTGGCTTAGGAGACCCTGTTTCCAAATTTTAAAAAGTATAAAATAGGTGTGGGAGTGTAGCCCAGAGGTAGAAGGGCTTCCAGGAACCCCAGTACCACACAAAAAAAATTTTCTCTAAAAACAATAACAAAGGAATTGATTCCTTTCTTGGCATAACTTTATGTATGTAGGTTTATGGAAGAGGAAGGGGGCTGACAGCTCAAGGGTGGGTCGCAGAGTTATAGCTCTTAATGCCAACCATAGGTATTCACTTCCAGGTGTCCTATGCAGAAGCTTGGGGACTGAAAGCATGAAAGATAGAGAAGAAAATCAAGGTTTCTTCTGCTAGTTTAATAGGCAGTTCTGAAATAGCTTTGAGCGCAGTACTGGTCGATGGACCATTTGCTCTGGCCAGTACCACCCTGATGGGTGTGAGCAGTATATGGCCAGGGAGGTACTAAAGACTTTCTCTCTGGTGGCACTGTGGCATCAGGGACAGAACAAATAAGGTTCTGATGTTAAATAATCTTTGCCAGCGGTTTCCAGAAGCCTGACACAGAATGGAAGCAAGTTAGATTAGCTACTTTTCTATATACTTTAACACACAGACTCCAAGCATCTTAGTGCAAGAAGGAATCTTAGAGATAATAAACTTCTAACATTTGAGAAACTCTTATTATATGCCAGGCACCAGTCTATGGGCTTTCCATGGAATAATCCCCATCATCTTCATGTTGCTGATAAGAAGCTGCAGCACCCAGTGGTTAAGCTAATTGTCCAGGATCACTCAGCCAGTGGACATCTAAAAGATCAAAAGAGGAGCCCTTGATTCTCCCACTATGCCATATCGCCTCAAGATAATCGAGGCAACATTAAACTCTAATGTTAAGTGAAGCAACCAAGAATTAGAAAGAAGGGAGTTGCTTGATGTCACACAACTGTCTACGGAGAAAACTAGCATTAGACAGTCTTCTGATTCCTAGACCACTGAGTGTTTCCATGACACAATGGAGAATGGAGAGAATTTTACTTTTTGACAACTGCTACTCTTCCTATTATGAGATGGAAGCGAAAGAAGATGAATGAGTGAGGAACGAGAGAGAGCATCCAACTAAGGCCTGGGTTCATCTAAGACGGTGACTCCATATACTTCCCCCTCTTCCTCTTTGGGAATGTTGGAGCAAAACCACCATAAATAGCTCTCCACGTTCTTCCATTACTGGAGGGCACCGTATAGAGCAGCAAGAGCGCGCACCAGCAGAAACAGTATGCAAATTTGGATGTGAGGAAAACTCATTTGATTCTCCATCTGTCTCCTTGTTTAATTACTTAGCCATAAATTAGCACTTTTTACTAGCTCTGTTCTGCAAATGTGATCAATTCACTGACTTTAATGTCAAATAAGGAATATTTTCGGCTTTCAAGTATTTAGCCTTTTGATTTACATTCACATTTTGAAACATAAATTAACAGTTAAAATCTGCCCAAATATAACACTGGGGAATCTTTTTTCTATTTGTCTTCTCATTAATGACACTTTTTGATTGAATCATTGATGAGATACGGGTTTTTTTTTAAGTATGGCTTTTTCCCCCAAAGGGCATGAAAAGAAAGCATTTTCAACATTAAAAGGATGCAATTAGGAAACAGATCATGAACAGTGTGAACTCGGGGCCTTAAAGTCACAGAGCCTATAAACCTGTTCACATCTGCTTACAGCCTGGCTCAGGGTCTCAACCCACCTTCTCTACACTAACTAACCATCCCGATCAACACAGGAGGCCAGCCCCTTCCCAGCTCTCTACTGAAGAAGGCTACCTCCCAGCCTGTATGTTGGTGACTCGTCCCATTTTTATTGGGTACACCCTATCCAGGCCCAACAGAGAAATAGAGAAGATGAGTCGACTTCTGATATTCTTAGGAAATCAAGGATCGGCACACTAAAGGTAGAAAGTGTCTAAGGAAATATAATGAACTATCTTATGTACATACCTATGCATTTGATAGTACATTGATATGCCATTTATCTTTTTTCCTTGCCCACATAATCCCAATTTTATTTAAGAAGATCATTTACTCAGCTCCTAACACTGGATCAGTATCAATTGAATCCAATTGCAATAACCCTATTCCCCAAAGTCAGCTATCTCTCAATTAAAAATAGGCATGGGGCAGTCTTCTAACTAATGGGAAATCTCCTAGGGACCCCAGGAAAGCTTCTGTCTTCTCGATTCAAGCTCTGAGATGCCCCTCCCTCTCTTTCCTGTTATGAATGTAGATGGAATATTTGAAGTGTGCAAAACCATCTTGAAATCGTGAGGGAAAAACAAAAATGAATTGCAGGGATGCCAGCCATAAAATCTCTGAGTGTCTGAATAAATGCCAGAAGCCACCTACCTTTGGAGTCTTTCTTGTGTGAGAAAAATAAATCTGTTACATGCAACTGAGTGCATTCCTAGCCTATGTGTGTATGTGAGAGAAAGAGTGAGTTGGGAATATATTTAGTTACAAAAATACTAAAATACATCCACAAAAAAGGAAAGAGTTTCTGGAAAGCTCAGAGTGAGTTCAATGTCTACTTTCCAGTGAAGCCTCCAAAACACCCAGCTGGTCCAATTTCAGCTCCTCAATCAGGTGCTGATTCATCGACCCACTAAGAGAGTAGGCTCTCAAGTGTGGTCAGTCTCTAAGCTAGAACAAATAAATGAGAGAGAGAGAGAGAGAGAGAGAGAGAGAGAGAGAGAGAGAGAGAGAGAGAGAGGTGTTGGTGTTTTGAATGATAAAATGACATGCTCAGCCAATTGTGGGGAAAAATAGAGACTGATTATCTAAGTGGCTTCCTTACTCTGAACACAGCAGGAACAGAGTGTGAGCAATGGAAATGTCCCTTGGCTTAGGAATTTCAGGATTAGCCCCTCTGAGATCAGGCAAGAAACCCTCCTGATAGTCCTAATAGTCCAGGGGAAAAACAAAAGTTGGGCCTAAACGCAATTTTCAGATTCAATGTAGTCCCTATCAAATATACAACAGTTATTTATACGAGAAGGAAAAAAACCCCATTCTCACATTTCTATGGGGTTCTGAATGGCCAAATCAACCTTTTAAAAAAGTGGAGTCAGGAAGCACATGTTTCCCAATCTTATTAAAAACACAAAGTTGCCGGGCGTGGTGGTACACGCTTGTAATTCCAACATTCAGGAGGCTGAGACCAGAGGATCATGGTTCACAGACAGCCTCCGCTAGTTAGTGAGACCCTTTGCAACTCAGTGAGACCCTGTTTCAAAAATAAAAACACGCTGGGTGTGGTGGCGCACGCTTGTAATCCCCGCACTTGGGAGGCAGAGACAGGAGGATTGCACAGGTTCGAAGCCAGCCGCGCTGGTTTAAGAGACCCTGTTTCCAAGTAAAAATATAAAATAGGTCTGGGAGTATAGTCCGGAGGTAGAAGAGTTTCCAGCAACCCCAGTACCACCAAAAAAAAAGCAAAAACAAAAACAAAAACAAAAAAACAAAAAGTAAACAGGCATGGTGGCACATGCCTGTAATCCCAATACTTGGGAGGCGGAGACATGAGGATTGCAGTCTCGAGGACTACCTCAGCAAGTATCGAGACTCTCACCAACCTAGGTAGATCCTGTTTCAAAAATAAAAATAAAAAATAAGGCTGAGGGTGTAGCCTGAAAGTAGAATGCCCCTGGGTTCAATCCCCAGTACTCCCACACACACAGTAAACAGGACAATATGATATTGACATAAAGATAGACATATAAACCAATGCAGTAGAATTGAGGTTACAGAAATAAATCCACGTTTACTTGGCCAAATGATTTTTTCACAAGGTTGCCAAGACCATTAAATGGGAAAAGAATACGCTGTTTATTATTTAACAGATGGTGCTAGGTCAACTGGATTTTCACATGCTAAAGAAGGAAGCTCAACCCTTACCGTACACCATATGAAAATGTCAATTCGAAATGGATCGTGACCTAAATAGAAGAGCCAGAGAACCATAAAACTCTCCAAACAAAACATAGAGATAAATCCCCCCGCCCTTGGGTTTCGCAATGGAAATTACACCAGAGGCTAAAGCAACAAAGAAAATATATATTCAGCTAGGCTTGATCAAAACCTAAAACTTAAAGAATATTATCCAGAAAGTAAATTTACAGAATGGAAGAAAACAACGCTCACATTGATATTTTCCCCAAAGTGATATATAAATGACCAAAAAGCACATGAAAAGATGCCCAGTACAGTTATTAGAGCAACCTAAATTAAAACCACAATGAGGTACCACTTTACATCTAATATAAGAGCCAGTTTTTTGTTTTTATTTTATTTTTGTGGTACTGGGGTTGGAACCCGGGGACATTCTACCTCTGAGCTACACCTCCAGCCCTATTTTTTATTCTTTATTTTAAAACAGGGTCTCACTACGTTGCAGAAGGCCTCACTAAGTAGCTGAGGCTGGCCGTAAACCTGCGATCCTCCTGTCTCACATGTACTGGGATTATGAGTATGCACCACCATGCCCAGCATCTTGAATGTTTTAAATGTCAATAACATCTAACTATAATAGCACAAGAAAAGCAGTAGTTTGAAAAGGAAGCGAGATACTAACATTCTAAGCTCAGGTCAGAGGACACTTTTTCATTTGGTTTGGTCTGGTCTCTGGCTCGTCTGTCAGAGAAAAGAGCACAGGACACAAATCCGCCAGTGAATCGACACAATCACACAGGCTTAACAACGAGAACACATTCTGAGAGCATTAGGCAATTTTGTCATTGTGGGAGCATCATGAGTGTTCTTAGCCAGACTTGGACGGTCAATGTCAATCAGTTGACATGGCCTCTTGATTCAGTGGAGAGATTCCGTAAACACAAATGTACGAGGCTGCTGACATAACACGACATGCTGTTTCACAGAGACATTTCTCTAAGTAGGAATATACTCTAAATAACAATAAAAAGTATACTATCGCAGGTGCAGTTCACTGCTAGGTGAAACACCACTTTGGGGGCCACGACTGTAAATTCAGTGGTACCCTATGCTTGTAATTCCGGCACTTATTTAGGAGACTGAGAAAGCTTGCAGCTTCCAGGCCAGCCTCAGCAACTTAGAAAGACCCTGCCTCAAAATAAAAAAAATGGGACTAGTTCAGAGGTAGAATGTCCCTGGGTTTGATCCCTGGTACCAAAATGAATAAATAAAAAGAAGTTTCGTACAATGGAATAGGGTGTCCATGTTCAAAACTAGCCTTTACTGGTCGAGGTACTGGATCAGAGGCAGGCACCACTGCTGCAGTCTCTCTGGGGAGAGAGTCTTGTTGATTTCCCATGTCTGAGCTGGGCCCTGCTGTGTCTGGCCTGCTTCCCTGCTAATTCCTGCCTCGTCCTCAGCCTCTCGGTGTTTTCCTCTGTGCTGGCCTCTCTGCACTTCACCTCTGCAGGTTCCAGACCAGTTTGTATAACGGACTTACCAAGGGTTCAAGGATGCTCAGAGGGGAGGTTAAACCACAGTGGAAAGCAACTCAGTTGACATTATTGTTCTGGAAAGTTCCTCACTTACTCCTGCCCTGGGAACGTCGCTCAGTCCATCTTCTACCCAGACCCCAGCCTCCAACCAAGTGGCTGGCCCCTCCTCTCTGATGAGAGGAGCCTCTTCCACCTTTCTAATCTTTCCAGCAACTTCTAGATTTCTGTTGCCTTATTACCAGGGATGACACGGTACCAACCTCGCTCACGCCCTTCTCCCAGTCAGCCACAGAGGTGTTCATCCTCGACAACTGATATTTGCTTACTGAGGGGTTTTCATGAACAAAAACATAAAACTTTGCCAGGCATGGTGGTACATGCTTGTAATCCCTGCGCTAGGGAGTTGGAGACAGGAGGATCGCACAGGTTCGAAGCCCCTCGCTGGATTAAGAGACTGTTTCCAAATAAAAAATATAAAATAGGTCTGGGAGTGTAGCCCGGAGGTAGAAGGGTCCCATCCCCAGTACCACCAAAAAAAAAAAAAAACCCATAAAACTTCTTTGTTTTGTTTTTATATTTTTCCTCTCCTTAAGAAGAGGAGTCAAGCTGGGCATGGTGGCGCATGCTTGTAATCCCCGTGCTTGGGAGGCAGAGACAGGAGGATCGCGCAGGTTCGAAGCCAGCCGTGCTGGCGTAAGAGACCCTGTTTCCAAAATAAAAAAAATAGGTCTGGGAATGTAGCCCTGAGGTAGAAGGGCTTCCAGGAACCCCAGTACCACCAAAAAAAAAAAAAAAAAAGGAGAGGAGTCTGTATTCTTTCCAGAGAGAATCCAAGAGCCTGAATCACACAAGTATCTATTTAAAACACATCTCTTGCCGGATGCAGTCATAATCCCAGCATTTGGGAGGCTGAGACAGGAGGATCACAGGTTCCAGGCCAGCCTCAGCAACTTAGTGAAGACCCTGTTTCAGTATAACAAATGAAAAGGGGTGGGGTGTAGCTCAGAGGTAGAGTGCACTCTGGGTTCAATTCCCAGTACCACACATAAATTAAGAAAGAAGGAAATAATATTAAAAGCACATATTCCCAGCCCCAGCCCAGTGCTACTGTATCCTGGGGGGGGGGGGCAGGGGGCTGGGAATATGGTACTGGATCCTGCAGGGAGCCTAAGGATCCACTCTTGGATCCTGGGAGGAGCCTGGGAATCAGGAGATTCTGGTTCCTACTGGACTCTGAGGGCCACTGTGCTGCCAGGTTGGTGACTCAACTTAGACGTATTTGATTTTCTTTCCATTACAGTTGACTTAGTATCAAATGAGTTTGAGAAAATTTATCTTTTGCTCCATTTTGCCCATCCCTTCTACCTGTGTTGGGACTACTGTTCCAAAACACATCTTTGACTGGTGTTTGAACATGACCCTTCAGAAAGATGAGCCTCAGAGGTGCAGAGCTTGGTGAACTGATAGTGCCCCTGTGAAGATTAGAAAATGTCTGGGAGCCTGGTGTAGTGATGCATGCTTGTAATCCCTGTGCTCGGGAGGCCGAGACAGGAGGATCCAGGTTCGCGGCCAGCCTCAGCTACTTAGTGAGGCCTCCACAATTTAGTGAGACTCTGTTTCAAAATAAAGAATAAAAAATAGGGCTGGGGTGTAGCTCGGAGGTAGAATGCCCCTGGGTTCCATCCCCAGTACCACACACACACACAAAAAAAAGGATAAAAAATAGGACTGGAGTGTAGCTCAGAGGTAGAATTTTCCTGGGCTCAATCCCCAGTACAAAAAAAAAAAAAGGGGGGGGGGATGGGGGAATCATCACACTGGCCTAATGAATTTTTGCTGAAGCCAGGCCATGGTCACCAGTCATCAAGGGCCAGAGGTGGAGGGGATTGTGTCTATACTGACTTAGCAGGATTCTTGCTACCACTGAGTTCAACGGGCCTGGAAGAGCAGGAGCCAAGCAAGTTGAAAAGATGGCTCAGAGAAATTTCATATAGGTTTGGCCAGGAGAGAGTCTTCATCACTATTCCTGCTTTCTTAGCTTGTCCTCTTGATTACTCAATGCTTTCCTCCGTGTCTGGGATGCCTGTGGTGTGTAGGTTGGGCTGTTCCTTCACTCAATGGCCTCAGGAGACAGCTTTCCAAGCTCTTAAGTCTGACACTAATATTTTGGTTGTTGTTGGCCATATTGGTCCATTAGCTGTCATTTTATTCTCATCTTCCCAACCTGCTTCTTTCAGTTTGCTGTAAATTAGGGAGACAGACTGCTGGGCTTGTGAAACATGCACATTAGCATGGTAGGACGAGGATGCTGGAATTCTAGTTGATTGTTCTGATAGACCCTTGGTTAGATTTCCCTTTAGAGCTCAGTGCTGCTGCTCCTCACTATCTGGGACTTTTCTCTCTCTTTCTGGAAAAAAAAAGACAAACTAATACAGATCAGTCTTAGATTCAAGGAATAAGATATGTGTGTACCATGTTCAAAAAAGTAAATTTTATAGTACTGTAAAAAACAACTAAAAACATTGATGTTTATAAATCTCTTATAAGAAATGAGTTCCAAAGAAATGATGGGAAAGGGGTAGGCTAACTCAGGTCATGGAGATGTGACTGGAAAGTATTGCTGTCAATGGCATTTGTGCCAAGAGAAACAGGAAAGTTCTAGAACTTTCTCCTCCTGAACAGACCCAAGCTACAGGCTCTCTTACCAGTTGGAGGTGGAGGGGGTAGGGGTGCTGTTCAGAAACATGCAAATATAAATGATTGCTCCAACAGAGAAGAAATCTATGTGATTATATCTAAAATAGTATTATAATTTGAATAGAAATAAATTGAATAGAAAATAAAGGAAAACCAAAGTGACCTTTTGAGGAATCTAGCTCCCTAGGTATCTTAGAACATTTACCTCATCACTTCATCGACAGAAACTAGTCTAAGCAAAAGAACAGGATCTCCTCCTGATTTTGGCTAGTAATGCAATGCCTTTCAAAATATCTTAGCCGGGCGTGGTGGCACACGCTTGTAATCCCTGCGCTTGGGAGGCAGAGACAGGAGGATCACGCAGGTTCGAAGCCAGCCGCGCGCGCTGGCTTAGGAGACCCTGTTTCCAAATAGAAAATGTAAAAAGAGGTCTGGGAGTGTAGCCCGGAGGTAGAAGGGCTTCCAGCAACCCCAGTACCACCAAAAAAAAAAAAAAAAAAAAAATCTTAAAGTTAAATGAATATTTACTTCTAAACCATTAGAGTCTAAAATATTGAATAGAGACTGAATGTGGGACAGAGGAGCCTTCCTGTGAACAAAGAAGGTAAACTTCAGAGCATGGATTTTATGACACTGAGTCTTACTGACTTGTGAATTTTCTTTGAGGCTCCTGGGTGAATTCCAAGCGGCTGAGATCACTGTGTAATAAGTCGCTCTCTTTTGAAAAAGTAGTATAAGTCTTTCACACTTGTAGATTGTTGCTTTGTTCTAACACATTTTTTTTTTTGCCCTGGTAAGACAGAAACATTGAATTTCATACACGTGATATGAGATTTCCATTTGCAATCCAGAGGTTTCTCGTTCCCCTGAGGAAGACAAAAAAGAAAACTGTCCTTCGAGGCTGCAGTGAAACTCCGCTTCCAGTGGGGCTACCAATGTCCTCCATGCTCGCTCCCTTCACATGAAAGCCCTTGTTTCACCCAACAGTCTCACTGCTATCATCCAAAACACATGAGCCGCACAACTAAGAGGAAGAAGATTTGCTCAAGGTTCTGTAGACTGCCGGGATTTAGTCCATGTTAGGCCAGGTGAGGTCTGCGGAGCTCAGGGAGGGAGAGAGGGAGAAGGAGAGAGAGTCAGATGAGAGAAAGAGAGAGGGAGAGAGATGAGAGAGAAAGAGAGGGAAAGAAAGATGAGAGAGAGAGAGAGAGAGAGAGAGAGAGAGAATCACATAAAACTTCCAGAAAATAGTACTTACCCCTTGTTAGTTTGCTGCCATAAGAAAACACGACAGACTGGATGGCTTAAACCACAGAAATTCACTGTCTCACAATTAATTCTGGAGGCAATGAGTCTAAGAACCAGAGGGCAGCAGGACTGGTTTCTTCCAAGGCCTCTCTTTGTCTTGCAGGTGACTGCCTTCCACCTGTGTCTTCCTTCACATGGTCTCTCTTTTCCCAGGAGCTGTACCCTAAACTCCCTTTTATAGCTCAACACAGCTGGAAACACTGGACTAGAATGAGCTTGAGGGCTGTTGGGGTTTGGATTTAGAATGTCCTCGAGACCTCACATAGGCAAGGTAGCTGTTTGGGAGGCAGGGCTTGCTTTGGATTTGAGGGATGTTGATGGTACTGGCACAGAGACAGGCTGAGGGCCCAGACAGGGTAATTTATTAAGCAATGCAGGGCTGGGGATGGACTGGGGATGGATGCAGGGATGAAACCTGAAAAGAACTTTAGCTCACCCACTCTTGGGTGCAAACAGTTTGAGAAATACTATTGGGTGCCTTGAGTCGACCCTTTCTCCTGGTGGTTGCAAATATAACCATGATAAGGAATCAGAAAATAGCCCTGCGATTCTGAGCCCCGTCCTTGCCTATCCTCAGTTAGACTCTTGAGGTCACAAGAGGAAAAGCTTCGGCCGAGACTTCCCCACTCCTGCCTTGATCACTCTCAGGACGCTCCTGTTCAATCAGAGGTGGTTAACGGAGCGGTGTCACATGGAAGCCCTTGGCTGACAGCTCGGAACGGTGAGTCCATGATGGTGAACCCCCAGGCCCTGGTTTCAGAACTGAATGTTAGTTGTGCTGTGTCTTGCGATTCTCCAGAAAGAATCTTACAGATTGCCGGCAAGACTGGACAGTACCTTCTCTGAGGAAATTTGAGTTTCCCATTCACACGAATTCCACCATAAATCAGAAACTGCATACTCTGTGAGTTTGCTTCACCGCCAGCTGACTTCCGCATGCCTCAGAGAACTGTGTTTTATGTTATATAAAGGAGTTCCTATAATTAGTGTTTCTAATTTGAATTATTTTTTAAAGGATTAACATCCTTACCTTTTTTTCATTTTAATTTCTAGTGAATTAATTCTAACAGAATTTCTCTTGTGCATAATTAGATTTTTTTTTCTTTTGGAAAAAGGTCTTTAAAGTATTTTAACAAAGCCAAGTTGGTTATTAGTTATGAATTTAAATTCTTGCCACCTACATCTCAATGTTCAGTGAAATGTCTTGTTTAAGAATATCAAATTATCTGCTCTCCAAGAGAGAAAAAAAGGTGCTGTATACAAAGCTGAAAGTGCTGGCAAAAAATAGGTACACTGAAAAGTAAAGAATAATCTGAGGGTTAGAAGCCTCTGAGTTAAGAAGAAATGAAAATTCAGAGTGAAAAAAAAGGCATGTATATAAGACAATCTAAAAAGAATTCCTTCTTTGGGTAAGAAAGAAACGTGAGCCACCTGGTCCCATGAGCACCTGGGATCATGGACACTTTCATCAAAACCCATATTGGGGTGTTTTCTACTTTCTGGCTAAGGAAATGAGGTGAGAGGAAGATTTGAGAAAGGAGTGGATTTGACCACCATTGTTTTTAAGAAGAAAAAGAATACCTGGCTATGATAAGAACTCCCCCCAACTCTTCCATTAAATGCACCTGCTTTTCTCTGCACCTTCCTTTTCTCTCCATCTTTCTCCTGCTATGCCTGCATGCACACCTGCATTACTCCTTTCCTACTCTCTTTTATTTGTTTTACGATCTCACTCCATTCTCTTTCTGCCTTCTCCCATTGTGGCAGCTTTCAGAGTCATCTTGAAGTATTCCTTGACACCAGTCCTAAGTCCCCAAGTTCCACCCATTCATCTCAACCCCAGGATGTGGAATATTGGGCTGTTGACCTTTTTAGAGATTCAAAAATTTATACTATTTTCACTGATATGCTTTGCCACGTGAGATTTATAATCTATTACAATATGTATTGGTCAGTTTTTTCTGAGTAACAAGAAGACTCAAAAATCTCGGTGTCTTCCAACATCGGATCTTTATTTCTTGCTCTTGTGACATGAGAGTTATAGGTTATAGGCTATAGGTTATCAGTCGTAGGTTATAGGTTATAGGTCAGCTGTGGCTTTGCTCCAAGTGGAAGAATGTTTTCAACTTTGCTTCATAAATGTCTTTCACTCTGGTGACCCAGGACAAA
This sequence comes from Muscardinus avellanarius, assembly GCF_963383645.1. Taxonomy (NCBI): domain Eukaryota; kingdom Metazoa; phylum Chordata; class Mammalia; order Rodentia; family Gliridae; genus Muscardinus; species Muscardinus avellanarius. The sequence goes on from NC_137790.1 coordinate 13,380,826, forward strand.
GAAAGAGCACATATGCAGCAGGATATTCTGTTGCAGAGGCAGAAACACGTGTGGCCAAGCCAAAGCCCACAATTGTTTTAAAACTCCTGTTCTGATGTGGTCTCAATTGTGTTTGTTCACATTCTGTTGACTAAAGTGAGTCCCATGGCTAAATCTGACAACAAACTCCACCTACCACGAGGGAACAAACTATTATGACCAAAATTGCAACCTACCGCAAACAAATGCGTAAGCCTAAAAAAAGAAAAGCACGTGGAGAGCAACGCCAGATAGTGAGCGTCTTATAGCTTGTCATTTATGAATCAGCATTTTCATCAATCTGGGTTAATTCTTTTGTTGTTATTGTTGTTGGGTGTTTATTTTGTTTTTAAAGTCATTTTCTGGGCTGAGGATGTAACTCAACGGTAGAGTACTTGCCTACCATGCATAAAGCCCTGGGTTCTGTTGCCAGCATCACCAAAACCAGTTACTTTTTGAATAAAAATGTTAATTGTGGTTGTTATCAAATTTGGGGGTATGGTAAAGAAATAAATAAGAATACAAAAAATATCTATCACATTTCTACCTACAGATAATCTGTGATATCTCCTTCAAGAATTTTATCTACAAGTAGGAGTGAATAAACGAAAGTAGTCAAATTATGATTATGCTTCAGAGTTTTAAACCCTGCTTTTCTTCATTTGTGTGCCTTTCCCTGGATCAGTAAAAGTTTATCACAAATCTTATGTTGCATAGCATAATACTTATTTGTATAATGTTCAAGAACATTTTCCTTTACATCCTCCTATTATTGGGCATTTAATCTGCATCTGAATTTTTATGCTACTTTAATTGCTGTAATGGCCATCCCTATAAATACATTTTATGATATCTGTAATTATTTCCTAGGGATAGAATTTATTAAATTATAATTGGTATGCCCATATACCACATGTATTTAAAGCATGTAATTTGACATGTTACATTCATAAAAGGCATTGCCACAATCAATAATGGTTAATGAACACATCCATCTCCTCTAACAGTTTCCTTTTCTCCCCACCTACTCAACCCATTAAAAAGCTTTCTGTCATTATAGACTAATTTGCTTTTCTAGAGTTTTACAACAAATAGAATCATATGGTATATTGGTCACGGTTCACTAGAGTAAAAGAACTCGTAGGAAATGTATATGGTATTTACAGTCCAAAGCAGTGAAGTCCCAAGTGGCCACCTGCGTGTGGAGAGCTGGAGGAACCAGCGGCTGGTCAAGCGGTCCAAGAGCTAGAGTCTCAGAACCAGAGTGACCACGAATTCAGTCCCAGTCTAAGATGGAAAGTCCGGGAAACTCTCTGGAGAAACGATGGTGAAGGTCCATTTCTAAGACCTGAAGACAAATATCTCAGATGAAAGCAGATGCGCTTTCTTCAGGAAGAACCACACAGGTCTTCGTGTAGCTTTCTACTTCTTTTATCTAAGTCCTGCACCTATCAGAACCATGATGCCTACATTTAGGGCAGGACTTCCCCTCCAGTCTGCCATTACATAAATCAGTAACCACATCAACACACCCAAGTCACATCATCTTGTGTGTTCCATGATTCACTCAAGAATCCAGATGAACCATGAAAGACAGTATAGATGATTCATCCATGTTGTTGCGTATATCAATCCAACAGTTCTTTCTTTCTTCTTTCTTTTCTTTCTTGTATTGGGAATTGAACCCAGGGCATTCTACCTCTGAGCCACACCTCCATCCCTACTTTATTTTTTATTGTGAAACAGGATCTTGCTAAGTTGCTCAGGGTCTCGCTCACTGAGTTGCTGATGCTGGCCTCGAACCTGCGGTCCTGACTCAGCCTCCCAAGTACTGGGATCACAGGCATGTGACTCCATGCCTGGTCGTCCTTTCCTTTGTATTGTGCAGTAATATTCCACCATATCAAAATACCCACAATTTGCTTATCCATTTATCTGTTCATGGAAATTTCCATTCTTTCCAGCTTAGGGATGCTACAAATAAGAAATATTCATGTTCGAGTCTTTATATGAACATATGCTTTCATTTCTTTAGGGTAAGTGCATAAGGATGGAATGGCTGAGTCATATGGAGAAGATATATTTAATTTTTAGGAACCTATCAAACTGCTTGGCGTGGTGGCCCAGGCCTGAAATCCTAGTACTCGGGAGGCTGAGACAGGAGGATCACAGGCTTACAGTCAGCCTCAACAATTTAGCAAGGCCCTCCACAACTTGGTGAGACCTGTTTCAAAATAATATATAAAAACAATAGAGCTGGGGTGTAGCTCAGAGGTAGAGTGTCCCTGGGATCAATCCCCAGTACCAAAAAGAAAAAAAGAGGGGGAAAAAAAAGGAAGAAACTATCAAACTGGTTTACAAAGTGTTTGTGTCACCCGTTGCATTCCCACCAGCAGTATGGGAGAGTTGGTAATTCACAATTCCATCAACATGTGATATGACCAGGCTTTTTAATTTTAGCCATTGTAACAAGTCTGTAGCACTATCTCATTGTGGTTTTTATTTACATTCCTCTAATGGCAAATGGTGTTTGGCATCTTTTCATGTGCTTATTTGACATCCATACACATGAGCTCCATAGACTTCACCCAGCCTAACATGGACTGAAACCTTGAAACCTCCAGAACTGTGAGCAAATAAATCTCCTTCCTATAAATTGCTGTCTTCAGGTTTTGGGGTAACAGCAGTGAAAATACTGACTGCAACAGGCTCCCTGGTAGAGCTGCAGGGGAAACAGGGATGTGGGGAGCACCTCTCCAGAGCCCCGCGCTATGCAGTACCCAGTTCTCTTACCCCTTTAGACTATGGTCTATAATGTTACACCATTTCTCTGCAAGGTGCTGAACTCTGTGCTAGAGGAGCTCCCTCAGGCTCTCCCTCTCTCACACACTGAGAGGGTACTTTCCTCCCCCGCTGAGCTACCATGTGGTCAGTGCTAGGGCACTCTGTATGCCTCACAGTTTCATTATCCAGAATCTTTGGATTTCTCCAGGCCACCTCCTCTCTCCTATTGAGTTCAACGCTCTCCCACAGCTCCCCATCTCAACAAGCATCTACACACCTGCTGTTTGAGTTCTGTCTCACAGTGGGTGTTGACTGCTTCTAACCCACCATGTTGAATCTCACCAGGCCAATACCGCCTCAATAATTCTGTTGCTCAAACTGTTCTAGCTTTGGCGATTAGGGGCTCTTTCAGCAGATTCCTGTGGCTTTCTGACACACCCATCATTGTGGGAGTGTGTGTGTGTGTGTGTGTGTGTGTGTGTGTGTGTGTGTGATAAGGATATCCATCCCTGTTCTCTGCCACCCTATAATCTTCCATGTTCAACTTGTATGTTTCTTATGCCAGTCTAAAAAGCAGATCTTTCTCTTTCTTCTTCTCTTTCTCTCTCCCTCTCTTACACCCTTCCTCTCTGTGTCTCAAGCAAATAGCAGGTTAATAAGCTCAAAGAGAAAACGATTCCAGAGTTTGTTAATATGGGGGTTAAGCCCAAGGTCAAGAACCCAGACTTTGGCGTGTTGGTTTGTCCTTTCGGCCGCTCCTTTCATGGTCCTAACAGGTCGCCTTAGTTCAAGGCATCACGTTCTCACACAATGCACACCAGAATTTCAAAAAGGAGTGTGCCCCACGTCTTTCAAAAGCAAGGAAAAATTTCCCTTCATTCATAAACCAATGCCTACTCCATTTTGTGTTGCTATGCCAACACAACACCTGAGGCCAAGAGGCTCAGCAAGGAGAGACATTTATTTAGTTCTCAGTTGAGGGCTGAAGGTCCAAGACCAGGTGGCCACATCTGATGAGGACCCCATGGCTGTGCAACAACATGGCAGATGGCCCCCTGGTGAGAGTGTGCAGGGGAGAAACGCAACAGAATTCAAGTGAGCCGAGAAGCAAGAGTGCAGGGGCAGGGGCAGGGGCAGGCTCTCCTGACAGCCCATGCACAGAGGAACCGAGCTGTGTTTGCAAGAACTACACCGATCCCCCAGCCCCAAAGATCAGTTGTGTGTGTGTGTGTGTGTGTGTGTGTGTGTGTGTGTGTGTGTTGTGTGGTACTGGGGATTAAACTCAGGGGCACTCTACTTTTGAGCTATACCCCAGCACTTTATTTTTTTTTTTTTTTTGGTGGTACTGGGGTTCCTGGAAGCCCTTCTACCTCCGGGCTACACTCCCAGACCTATTTTTACATTTTTATTTGGAAACAGGGTCTCCTAAGCCAGCGCGCGCGGCTGGCTTCGAACCTGCGGGATCCTCCTGTCTCTGCCTCCCAAGCGCAGGGATTACAAGCGTGCACCACCACACCCAGCCTACCCCAGCACTTTTTATTTTTTATTTCTAAGCAGGGTCTCACTAAGTTCTTGAGGCTGGCCTCGAACCATGAAACGGGAGCATCCCGTCTTCTAGGGGTTTTGTCCAGTGGATTTCAATGGATGAAGTCCAAGCACTAGTGAAGGGTTTAGAAATGGGAAAGTTTAAGTCAGGGAAAGATAGAAAACAAAAACAGCCCCCATACACACTGGGGGAGTCCCCCAAAGAAAGTAACCACTGAAGCTCTTGGAAGGTAGGCTTTTAAGCCTTACTGAGGTTCCCCATTTGATCTTTGGGGATGTAGGGGAACCAATGCCCTAAAGAAATTTAACCAATTTCTTTTTCGCTACTGGGGATGCAAGCCAGGGGCATTCTAACTCCGAGCTACACTCCTATTTTTTTTAGTCTTTTATTTTTTGAAACAGAGTCTCACTAGTTGCGAAAGGTATCGCTAAGTAGCTGAGGCTATCTGTGAACCGTGATCCTCTGGTCTCTGCCTCCCAAATGCTGGGATTACAAGCGTGTGCCACCACGCCCGACATCCCAATTTTAATCCTTAATTTGAATTATCATCCTGTGGGCTGGCAGGCCCTGATCTACTGATGCCTACTGGCCTCCTACCTCCCCGACCTCAGAGAAGGGGATGTAGATGGCCGTTTTTAATCCTTCCTGTTTCTGGGTCCTCTGCCCTGCCTCACCTGAGACCCTCCTATCTCAACCTCCCAAGTACTGGGATTACAGGTGTGCATCACCACCACCCCTTGGCCAATCATCTGTTTAGGTTTGACCACCTCATTACCATCCCACTGGGAAGCAAGCTACCAGCACCTGAACAGTCAGAGAAACCACCAAACCACTTCCAAATCATAGCAAAAGGAGAACAAGGTTCCAACCCTGGGTCTGATGCCACTGTGAAGTTCACCCTAAGTTGAACCATATTGCAGCACCCTGGGAGGACAATTAAAAGTGGGATTCTAGAGCCAGGCATGGTGGGGCAGGCTTATAATCCCAGCATTTGGGAGGCTGAGACAGGAGGATCGTGGTTCATGGCCAGCCTCAGATACTTAGTGAGGTCCTTTGCAACTCAGTACGACCCTGTTTCAAAATGAAGACTAAAAAATAGGGCTGAGGGTGTAGCTCGGAGGCAGAATGCCCTTGGCTTCCATTCCCAGTACCCCTCCACCCCCCCAAAAAAAAAGAAAAAGAAAAAGAAAGAATTAAGAGCAGTAGGCACTGGGCACAAGGTAACCTACAGGCATCTACCTTACATAGAGAGCAAGTGTTACTGCCCCAGACACACATCTTCACGGATAGGGCACTGGCCAATCTCTGCTGAGACCGGGCAGGAAGAGCACGTTGCTGGAGTGGGTGGGACATCACGGGTCTTGGCCGAGGGCGGGTCAGGACAGAGCCAGGTTGGGGCCACAGAACGCCCTGCTTTCCTGCTCTTTCCTGTTCTCCCGTTGCCTTTATCGTCTTATTGTTATACATCTCCCTCTGACCGAGAGTCTTTAATGATATTTCCTGCTTTAGAATCTTTTTTTTTCTTCTCCTCAAAGAATCATCTGAGTTTCTGAGTTGCCAGCCTCTTTTCAAGGCACAAAGCAGGATGATGAGGAAAGTGGCCATCACGTCCTCTTGAGTGCAAAATTTAAAAAAAAAAAAGTTTTAGGTATCTGCTCTTGACTATTCTTAAAGGATACGAGAAAAGCACAATGAGAATTGATAAAGGGGAAATTTCTTTATTCAGCCCCCCCAAAAAAAGGTTCTTGGGCATGTGGAGGGCTTGGTGTGGGCTAGGAGGAAGGGGAGGGGCAGGGTGTGACAGCGCAGAAGGGCAAAGGTGACCCTGTCAAGGTTTGCATCCCAAAAATAATTAGAGAACAAAGCAGTGTCCCCCCATCACCCCACATTGCAAATAGGCGCAGCTCTGCTCCCCGCCTGCTCCTCCTGAGCCCTCTGAGCAGCTAGCAGAGGGCCAGCTGGAGGTCATGCGAACACGGGACTCCTCCCAGAGTACTCACTCTTCTCCCCACATTAAGATGTCTGGACAGATAGACGCCTTTAGTTCATCTGCTCAGGCTCACTCAGCACTCAGCTCCCAGCCCGAGTGCTGGCGCACACCTGCAACCCCTGTACTTGGGAAGCTGAGACAGGAGGATTGCAGGTTCTAGGCTAGCCTCGGCAATTTAGCAAGACCCTCAGCAACTCAGCAAGACTCTGCTTCAAACCTTTTTTTTTTTTTAATAAACAGATAAGCCGGGCGTGGTGGCGCACGTTTGTCATCCCAGCATTCGGGAGGCTGAGACCGGAGGATCGCAGTTCGCCGACAGCCTCAGCTACTTAGTGAGGCCCTCTGCAAATCAGTGAGACCCAGTTTCAAAATAAAGAATTAAAAATAGGGCAGGGGGTGTAGCTCGGAGGTTGAATACCCCTGGGTTCCATCCCCAGACCTGCTAAATAAACAAACAAACAAACAAACAGATAGCCAGGTGTGGTGGTGCACACTTTTATTTTTTTTAAATTAATTTATTTTTTAAATTGGTGCATTGTAGTCATATATCAATCACATTGGAGTACAAGACTTGAGAGGATATACAAGCACACATCATCCAATTAGCCCTCCTCCAGCCCCCATTCCATTCCCTCCCCCTCCCTCCATCCCACACTTCTTTGGTGATTTACTTTGATACATTTGTTTATGTACCTCCTGCGTTTTAAAGAGGCTCCGTCCTCCAGTATTACATACCCTCTGATTGGTCACATTAGTTGCTTCACTATAGGGCCCTTTCTATAGCTCAACCTCTTCCTGTTGCCCTTTTCCTCCGAGTTATTGCTGATTAAGAGAAGCGTCTGATTTATATTTTCTGCGATATTTCTCTGTGCATGCTGCATTGCAAGTACCAATCCTACCTTGATGGTCCCAGTAGTGGTCTGGCTACTCAGTGGACTGATCCAGACCTCGCTGGCCCCAGCACCTGCCTAGCCTCATGGCAGGCTCCAATGCCAGCCTCGTAGGCCCCAGCACCAGCCTAACCCCTCGGCAGGCTCCGATCCCGGCCTCGGAGGCCCCAGCACTGGTCATGCCTCAAGGCAGGCTCCGATGCCGGCCTCGCTGGCCCCTGCACCGGCCTAACCCCTCGGCAGGCTCTTATCCTGGCCTCGGAGGCCCCAGTACCGGCCTTGCCTCACGGCAGGCTCCGATGCCGGCCTCGCTGGCCCCAGCACCGGCCTAACCCCTCGGCAGGCTCTTATCCTGGCCTCGGAGGCCCCAGTACCGGCCTTGCCTCAAGGCAGGCTCCGATGCCGGCCTCACTGGCCCCAGCACCGGCCTAACCCCTCGGCAGGCTCTTATCCTGGCCTCGGAGGCCCCAGTACCGGCCTTGCCTGAAGGCAGGCTCCGATGCCGGCCTCACTGGCTCCAGCAGCGGCCTAACCCCTCGGCAGGCTCCGATCCCGGCCTCGGAGGCCCCAGCACTGGTCATGCCTCATGGCAGGCTCCGCTGCCGGCCTCGCTGGCCCCAGCACCGGCCTAACCCCTCGGCAGGCTCTTATCCTGGCCTCGGAGGCCCCAGTATCGGCCTTGCCTCAAGGCAGGCTCCGATGCCGGCCTCACTGGCCCCAGCAGCGGCCTAACCCCTCGGCAGGCTCCGATCCCGGCCTCGGAGACCCCAGCACTGGTCATGCCTCACGGCAGGATCCGATGCCGGCCTCACTGGCCCCAGCACCGGCCTAACCCCTCGGCAGGCTCTTATCCTGGCCTCGGAAGCCCCAGTACCGGCCTTGCCTCAAGGCAGGCTCCGATGCCAGCCTCACTGGCCCCAGCAGCGGCCTAACCCCTCGGCAGGCTCCGATCCCGGCCTCGGAGGCCCCAGCACTGGTCATGCCTCACGGCAGGCTCCGCTGCCGGCCTCGCTGGCCCCAGCACCGGCCTAACCCCTCGGCAGGCTCTTATCCTGGCCTCGGAGGCCCCAGTACCGGCCTTGCCTCAAGGCAGGCTCCGATGCCGGCCTCGCTGGCCCCAGCACCGGCCTAACCCCTCGGCAGGCTCTTATCCTGGCCTCGAGGCCCCAGTACCGGCCTTGCCTCAAGGCAGGCTCCGATGCCGGCCTCACTGGCCCCAGCGTGGTGCACACTTTTAATCCCAGCATTTGGGAGTCTGAGACCAGAAGATCACTATTCAGCCTCAGCTACTACTTATTGAGGCCCTTTGCAACTCAGTGAGACCCTGTTTCAAAATAAAGAATAAGAAATAGGGCTGGGGGTGTCACCTGGAGGTAGAATGCCCTTGGATTTCATCCATTAAAAAATAAATAAAAATAAAACAAATAAAAAGGTTTGGGGGTCTGGCTCAAAAGTAGAAGGTCCCCAGGTTCAATCCCCAGTACCAAAAGAAAAAAAAGGGGGGAAAAAAGAAAAAGGGGCTTAGCTCTATCCTGCTGCCAGCCCTCCATTGCTGGCTTTCTGTCCTTACATTTCTAGCTCCCTGTTGCAGGATGGCCACCATGGTCCCGAGAACCATAACTGTATTCAAAGTCTGGATGCCCTGAAGCAGCAGGACAGTGGAAGGCCTTACTGCTCCCATCTTCCATAAGGGAGATCAAACATATTTTTCCCGAACCCTCAACATATTTCTTCTTCGTCTTGCTAATCAAAACCTGTCTGCACTACCCCCACCAGCTACAAAGAGGACGGCAACGCGAGTGCCTGGCAAATGGTATTGGCTTAGTCACGACTGGACGAAAACCAATCGCAGGCCTTCCATTTTCAAAAAATCAGCTATCGAGCTGGGCATGGTGGCATGCTTGTAATCCTAGTACTTGGGAGGCTGAGACAAGAGGATCACAGTTTGAGGACAGCCTCAGCTACTTAGTGAGGTTCCTTGCAACTCAGTGAACTCTGTTGCAAAATAAAGAATAAAAAGTAGGGCTGGGGGAGTAGCTCAGAGGTAGAATGCCCTTAGGAAAGAGAGAAAGAAAGAAAGAAAGAAAGAAAGAAAGAAAGAAAGAAAGAAAGAAAGAAGAAGAGAGGAGGAGAAAGAAAGAAAGAAAGAAAGAAAGAAAGAAAGAAAGAAAGAAAGAAAGAGAAAGAAATGAGGGAGGGGGTAGGAGAAAGAAAGAAAGAAGGGAAGGAAGGAAGGAAGGAAGGAAGGAAGGAAGGAAGGAAGGAAGAGAAATGGCGGGTCCCCAGGTCTCGCAAGCTGGTCCTTTCCCCCTCCCTTCTCGTGGGCTCATCAGCCCCCTGCTTCAGATGTCAAGTCTGTTTTCCAGAGTCTGAATCCTGGTCACATGTCTTTCTAGTTACAGCTTCTTAGGGATTGGTGTGGCCCTCTGGAAATGAGGACTCTTCCATTTCCCCGTCTCTCCAATTATAGACTGAATACAGTGATGGGTGCTAAAGTTGTCTCTCAGTTAAAAAAAAAAAAAAAGATGGAGGGATCAGACCTACCCTCACAGAGCCACTGAACAGATGAAATGAGATAATGTACAAGAGGAGACTGAACGATGCCTGACATACAGTAAATGTTCATTAGACGCCAGTAGAAACCGATTATATCACCACCCACTTCAGAACCTTCAACGACCCGTTACCCCCCAGGGAAAAGTCCAGACTTCTAGAGCCGCCGGGCCTTTGCCCACGCCTTGGTCTCCAATTGTGGTGGCCCCCACCTGGGCACCTGGGCACCTGCTCCTCCACCCACAAAGGATGACGCCCGTTCATCCTTGTGTACTTTTCAGGAGTCTCTGGGGCAGGGAGGGCCTCCACCTCTGCTCTTCTCATAGGCCAAGCCAAGTAAATTTCCCAGGGAGATGGGAATTCAGGAGCCAAAACACCTGCAAAGAAGGTTTTCAGGGAGGATTTTCGGAGCTAGGAAGCAGGATGCCTCCTCTCCGGGGCCTAAGGCTAAGGCTTATCTCATCCTCCTGCATCTGTGAAGCTGGGAGAGCGGGGGAATTACTGATCAGACCAGGATATGGAATAAGATGAGACAGCCAAGAAGAAGACTGGCAGGTTCCTCGAGGAACCAGGCTCAGGAAGAATTTGAAAGGCCCCATAATTGCCTGGGAACCTACAATTTGCCAAGAGCCGTGGCTGTCATCCCCTGAGAGCCCTCATTTTGCAATGAAGTGGTTTCGTATACCCCCTGCCTGTCCAGAGCCAAGCTGCTCCTCTCTCTCCAGGCCAGCCCCTCCTCCTGAGCTCCCTGTCTCTGCCCAGAGTACTGCCATCATCTTCCCTCCCCAGTGCTCAGTTCTGCCAGCTTCGGAGGGCTGGCCCTGCACGGCGGGTCCCACACTCTTCCCATCCACACGGCCCCACTGCAAACACCAGCCCCGAGGTCGCTCTCTTAGGCCTTCTCTCCCTGGGGCCCTCCCTGCCCCATGCATCCTGGATCCCTTCCTGAACTGCCGCTCTCTTACCCTGCACCTCCGCTGCCTGAGCAAGTTCCGCCATTAACTCCTCGCTGCTTCCTTTGTTCATTACAAAAGTCTCACCCGGAGCCCCGCCCCCACCCTGCACACGCGGGACACATCTTCCTGTCCTCTTCCTCATTTGGTCTTTCCCCTACACGTTTTCCTTTATTTATTTCTAAACCCATCATACATTCAAAGAGGTTTTCGTAAGAGCTCTGCAAATTGTTCCAAAACCTGGGCATGATGGTGTGTGTCTGTAATTCCAGTACTTGGGAGGCTGTGACGGGGAGATCACAGGTTCATCGCCAGCCTCGGTAATGTAGCAAGACCCTCGGCAACCTAACAAGACCTTACTACTTCAAAACAAAAATATGAAATCGGGGTGGGGGTGTAGCACGGAGGTAGAATGTACCTGGCTTCAATTATCAGTATGTATGCATGTGTATGTGTGTATAGATACCGTGCCAAGGGCTATACCTGTGAGATCACCACTCACAGCAGGCATCAGGTGCTTCTTTGCAGTCTCTCCTCCTGCTTCCGAGGGCTAACACTCTCTGACATTTTCATAATCACTCCCTTGATTTCTTTGTAGTTTTACCACCTCCTTCTAAATGACACAGTGTTCCACATTACCAGATTCTGAATGTTCTGCAGACTGTATCATTCTATATTTATTCCTCTGTAACTAGATTCTCTTTGTGTGACAGCTTCTTTGAGGTGTACTTCACAGACCACACAGTTCACCCACTGAAAGTGTACAACTTGATGGCTTTGGTATATTTAGTTCAACCATCACCAGGATCTAATTTTAGAAAAGATGCACACCCCCATAAAAGCTCTGCACTTATTAGCAGTTCCTCCCCAGTCCTCCTACCCCCAGCCCCAAGCAGCTACGAATTTACTTTCTGTTCTTATAGATTTGCCTCTTCTCTTCTGTTTTATCAGTGGAATCAGACCCATTTGGCCTCCTGTATCCCCTGTGCTCTCACCAAACTGACCATTCTCTTTCCGCTTGTCTAGAGTACCCACCATTGTGCCTGGGGAGCCCCTTGTTGCCCACCCAGGTCTTTGGGCTCCGTGGTCCCAACTCCAGGCATCTCTCTTCAATGAAGCATGCCTCTTTTCCACTCCACCCCATCTGATTTCTTTTCTCATCAAGGCCTCAAAACACCCTCACTGGGTCTAGTGTCTCTCCTGCTAGACTCTGGTCTCTGCAACAGAAGCAGCTCAGTGCCTGGCACACCTAGGGTTCCTCCTAGGTGTGTGTGCAGAGGACGAGAGCCACGGGTGCTGTTCACTGTGATCCCATCTGCACAATGGATGAGAGGGATCTACCAGGTGTGTCTTGGCCCATTTTGTACTGCTACAACAGCACACCTGAGATTGTGCAATTTTTAGTAAAAGAGACTTATTTCTAACATTTCTAGAGACTGGGAGGTTGCGTATCAAGGGGGCTGACCCTTGGTGCCTTCTTGCTACGCCACCATGATGGGGTAGAAGGGCAAAGAGAAGGAGGAAGAAGGAGAGCAGGGACTTACACCAGCAGCCTCCAGCCTTGTGTAATGGGCATTACTCCACTGGAGGGGGCGGAGCCTTGTTACCTCCCATTAGGCCCCACCCACTAACACTGTCACATTGGGGATTTCGTTTCCAACACATGCTTTTGGGGGAGACACGTGGGAACCATAGTGGAGCCTAACAAAAAGTGATTTCGTTTCCCTTGAAAAGGCCCGTTTGGCCTGCTCTGGGCTGGATCTTCCGTGTGGTGGCTAGGTGATATCTCTGGTCAGTTCAGTGCCTTCCTGCTCACATCCAGATGATACAGCCAAGACATCTACACAGAGATGCATCACATCTCCATTATCAACCCCAAGTCCCTTCATTGGTCAGCCTAGGCGTCTTCCCGGCTGTGGCCCTGGTGGCTCATGGTGGCTTTGTCACTTTCTCCCACCTTCCGTCCTCTTCCTGGTGAACAGACAGAGGTAGGTGGCCATCAGAAGTGGGATTTCCCCAGACCCTGGCTTATGTGGAAAGGCAGCCCTTCCCTCAGCCTTCCCTCCCATCCCCATAACCAGGGATATTTACCATCTCTCATGCCTTTGATTCGGGCAAAAACATCCAACTACTGAGTCGCTGAGAGCTCCCCTGGGTCCCTGGTCATCTTGCAAGACCACTGGTTTCTTTCTGCTCTTACTGTAACTGCCTCAGGTCTGGAAGCTCATCCCAGGGGAACGCCAAGGTCCAAGAGGGAGTGTTAGAGAGGAAGGAAGGCTTCATTGAGCAGCCAAAGAATGGAGAAGACAGAGCTTTGCTTAGGTCGGCCTCTCAGCTCCATGGAACTGAAATGAGGTATGACCGTGTAGGATAGGAATAATTTGGGAGACAGAAAGGCTAATTAAAGAGAGCAACACCCATGTCTTTCTGGAAATAGATGGAGATCTTCCAAGAACTTGGTGCCAGCTCTTTTCATGATTTTATGGTCTAGTGTTTCTGGTCATGGCAGCTAGTGTGTCTTTTTGCTTGAAGGGGGAAGAGAGAGACTGAGCGAGGTCCAGGTCAAATATTATAGTTTGAACAAAACATTTCTCAAGTGATTAACATGTCTATATGCAGGGCTGAGTAGAATCTGGGCCAAAGATGAAGACGGCAAAGAACACAGATACACAATAGGAAGGCAGAGATGCCAGCCTTTTGATTCCACTCTGGCCACCCATCAGACATCTGTAGCCCCAAGTGAAAAATCAGTGTTTTCAGCAAAACTGGCCCTCATATCCCTGAGAAGTAACCTAGGCAACCGTTATCAACTGTTAATCATGACCCACAAGTCAGAGGTACTATCTACAGCAACACTCAAGGGGGACTAATAATATATCGCCCAGCTATGCGACCTCTAGAATTAGTGAAGTATACAGTCTTCTGTGTGCCTGGGTTCTGCATCCATGGATTCAACGAACCATAGATCAAACGTATTTGAAAAAATAATTGCATCTTTACTGAATATGTATAGACTTTTTCCCATCATTATTACCTAAATAATACAGTATAACAGCTACTTTACATAGCATTTACATTGTAATAGGTATTGTAAGTAATCTAGAGATTATTTAAAGTATACAGGAGGATTGTGTAGGTTATATGCAAATACTATACCATTTTTTGTAAGAGACTTGAGCATCTGCATACTTGGATATCCACAGGAGTCCTGGGCCAACTGCCTGTAACAGAAGCAATTTATACAGACTGGCCCTATAATGCTGAGACTGCACAAAAGAAGAAGAATGAGACTCGAGAATGGGGAAAAGAGACCTCTTACTGCATCTCGGCCCTCCCAATTATTTCTCTGAATAACCCTGTTCCTGGAAACCAGATCTGTCACCAACCATTTCTTTGGGATGTAGGCCATGTTGGACCCTTGTTTTGACCTGTTCAGCATGTGGTCAGGCCCAGAGGCAGCAATGGTGAGGATGATGAAAGTTCAGAGACTAGTAATGATTACACCAAGTGTCTCATTTCCACCTAAGCAGCAGATGCTGGGCGCCACTCTGTTAATGAATCTCATCCTTTTGCAGTCAGGGTCTCTGTTATGTCCTACACTCATGGGGTCTCACCTACTCTCATTTATTTGTCAAATATTTATTGACATTGGCTAGGAATTTTGGCTATAGCCTCCAAGCTTCTCTTGTCTACTAAATCCCCTGCCTTAGTTTCAGCATCCAGTTTTCTCTTAAAAGGTTCACGCTAGAAATGGCCCTGAATTATGACCTTCTCTGGATGGTGTTGATACTGACTCTTCCTTTCAAACACCCTTCCACTCTTCCACTCCATCCTCACAGTGGCCCAAGTAGGTCTTCTCCATCACTCGAGTGGACTTCTGCATAGCATCCCTGGGACATCACTTCCCGGGTTTCCTTATCCAGTCAACTCCAGGATAGAAGCCTGATCCAGGTGCAACTGTGTCTCCTCAAAGAGTTCACTTGTAGAAACCCCCACTCCCTGTACCTCAAATATGACTGTACTTGGAGATAGGGTGTTATAAAAGTAATAAGTTAAAATGAGGCCCTTAGGGTGGGCCCTAACCAAGTATGACTGCTGTCATTGTGAGAAGAAAATTGGACAGAAACATGCCCACACCGCATGAAGACAAGAAGAAGGTGGCCATCTACAAGCCAAGGGCAGAGGCCTCTGCAGAAACCTACTCTGCTGGCACCTTGACCTTCAAACTGTAGCCTCCAGGACTGAGAAGAAAAATCTCTTAAGCCACCCAGTCTGCGGTACTTTATCATGACACCCACAGCAAATGAATATAATGCTCATAAGCATCCTAGCCAATAGATCTGTGTATTTTTCTTTTAGGATGCTTCTACAGCACTCAGACTCCTCCTTTCCTTTGGGGTCAGGTTTAAAACCTTTCCATGGAGCTGGGCACGGTGATGCACACTTGTAATCCCAGCATTTAGGAGGCTGACCCTGGTTTGTGGCCAGACTCAGCTACTTAGTGAGGCCCTTTACAACTCAGTGAGACCCTGTTTCAAAATAAAGAATAAAATATAGGCTGGGGGTGTAGCTTGGAGGTAGAATGCCCTTGGGTTCCATCCCCAGTACTGCAAAAAATTAAAAAAATAAAATCTTACAATGGAACATCTACCTCTTCTTTCAAGTCCAACCGCCCTTTCTGATGTCATCTCTCCTGCCCTATGCCCATGGTCCCCAACATGTCGGTACTGACCTCAACACAGTGCCCTGACCAGGTACTTCCCTGACTCTGCACACAGTACCTCTACCTGCAAATCACCCCTTCCCCTCCCTTGTTCTTCCAGACTTCATTCAAATATTACCTCCCATGAAGTCTTTCCTGCACCCCCAGGCAGAGTTTATGCCCCATTCTGTGCCACCTAACCCTTTCCCTGTTACCTACCTTTTTGGGTTGTGACTGCTTAGAGGCAGAAATGGTGTTTTACTCATCACGGTAACTATAACATCTAATAGGTACTCAACAAATTCTTGTTGAGTAGGTGCTGTTATGGACTCAATGTTTGTGTCCCCTCCAAAGCAGTACGTTGAAGCCCTAACTTCAGTGCAATAGCACAGGCGTCCTCAGCATCTGGAGACCAGCGCAGCTCCAAAACTCCCCACAAACAGCAAACTTTGTGGATGCTCAAGTCCTTTATATAAAATGGCAGCATATTTGTATATAACCTATATACACATCCTCCTGTATACTGACACTCTTCTCTGGATTACTAATAATACCTAAAACAATGCAAATCCTCTGTAGTCAGTTATGAGACTGTATTGTTTGAAGCATAATGACAGAGGAAAAAAATCCGTACATGTTCAGAACAGGCAAATTTTTTCTTTCAAATATTTTCAATATGTGGGTGTTTGAGCCCACAGTTCTGAATCCTGGAGCTATAGAAAGCTGTTATTTGGAGGTGGGGCTTTAAGGGGGTAATTAGGTTTAAATGAGGACAGAGGGTGAAATGCTAACCGGGGGAATTCATGTTTTGTTTTTTGGGTTGTTTTTTTTTTTTTTTTTTTTTTTTTTTTTTTTGCAGTACTGGGGATGGAATCCAAGGGCATTCTACCTCCAAGCTACAATCCCAGTCCGCCTTATTTTTTATTCTTTATTTTGAAACAGGGTCTTACTGAATTGCAACGGTTCTCACTAAGTAGCTAAGGCTGTCTGAGAACCGTGATCCTCCTGTCTCAGCCTCCCAAAAGCTGGGATTACAAGCGTGTGCCACCGCGCCTGGCTGGATTCATGTTTTTATAAGGAAAGGGAGACACCAGAGTTCTCTCTGCAGTGTGAGGACATGGCGGCTTTCCAGAGAGCCCTCACCAGCGGCCAAATCAGCTGTCCCCTTAAACCTAAAATTTTCAGCCTCCAGAATGATTAGAAAAGAAATTTCTATTGTTCAAGCCATCAAGTCTATGATATTTTGGCATAGCAACCCATGGAGACCAATAGAGAAGGATAGGAAAATAAATGACCAGGGAGCTGTCCTTACAGAGTGACACTCCCAGGTGGATCCCATCGATCTTATTTTCCTGACACTGATGAATTCTCTTGCGTCCTTACCTTTTCAGCTGCGTGGCATTGCCTGCACAATATTTAGTTACTTCCTCCTTTGGGGATTCAAAATCTGCTTGGACTTTTGCTTTAAAAAAATGTGTTTCCCTTTATTTCTTTAATCTTGGAATTTCTTGTCCTTTTTTCCCCCCAGCCCCGACCCCCAGGAGCCCATTTGTGTAAATCAACGCTTCCCAATGGCCTCCCTCATCGCAGGTCTTTGCCAGCGCCACCCAGTTACAAGCGCATTCTCCTATCCTGGAGAGATGCTGCTTCCATTAGAAGCTTAAACCCAGCCCAGGCTGCTTTCCTTCGTGCAAACGCAAACTCTTCAGATTCTTCTCCGGTTATGTAATTGTAATTTCCACCAGCTTTCTCCTAAATTGTTGATGATATAGTACCTCCGAGCATACATAGTTCTAAAAGCTTACATTAGTTTAAATACACATTCAATTGAAAGAGAAATACGACCCGCCCATGACGCAGGCATTTCATTTTAGAATCCAGCTGGAGCTTTTCTCTACTCATAATCCTAAAGAGGAGCAAATAAGGCGACCTAACTGAGGGGACGGGAGGGGAGAGGGAAACTCTCTAAAGCACACGATGTACTTGAACAAACATATCAAAGTCAATCACTAAGCCAAGCATGGGAAGGAGGGATGGGGTGGGCATGGGGTAAAGGCGAATTGTGCTGTGTGCATGTATGTCTCCATGAGTCTTTTATCCCATTAAGATGTATGACTACAATGCACCAATTAAAAAATAAAATAAGCCAGGCGTGGTAGCGCACACTTGTAATCCCCGCGCTTGGGAGTCAGAGACAGGAGGATTGCGCAGGTTCGAAGCCAGCCGCGAGCACTGGCTTAGGAGACCCTGTTTCCAAATTTAAAAAAATGTAAAAATAGGTCTGGGAGTGTATCCCAGAGGTAGAAGGGCTTCCAGGAACCCAAGTACCACTACTACTACTACTACTACTACTACTAATAATAATAATAATAATAATATAAAAAAAATAAGCAGGTAAATCTACTGTGTCAACAACAAAAATGTCGGGTAAAGAAATGAAATTTTCTCACCCCTGTTACTGACATTTCAGCAAACCTTTCCCAATCCCCATTCTGTGTGGAGGAGACAGAACTGTAGAAATCGCGGTGCAAGCCGCGAGCGGTGTGCTACGTCCTCACATGCGGGGAACCCGGAGAACAGCAAAGGAGTTGCCTGGACACCTCGGGAAAGAAGCCCAAATGGGATGTGGACGAGGAGAACCCCAGAGATGCGTACAGACTCGTAACTGCACTCTTCAGTACCGCAGCCTCCGGCCGAATGTGGCTGTTGAGGTTAGAGAGGATTGAAGCTGTGGTCACACTAGTCACGTGTGAAGTGTTCAAGAGCTACGTGTGGCTAGGGGCTACGGCGGACAGAGCGGACAGAGACTATTTCCGTCAGGGTAGAAAGTTCCATCAGACAGCTCGTGTACATAATGTTAAGTGTCGCTTATAAAAAAAAGACCAAAATGCGATATTCTTTTTTCTTTTTTGGTACTAGGGATTGAATCCAGGGACGTTCTACCTCTGAGCCACACCTCCAACCCGTATTACTTTTTATTTTGAAGCAGTGTCTCGCCAAATTACTGAGACTGCCCTTGAACCTGCAATCCTCGCGTCTCAGCCTCCCAAGTACTGGGATTATAGGAGTGCATCACCACAACCACTATGACTGTTTTACTTTTTTTTTTTTCCTGCAGTACTGGGGCATTCTACTTTGAACTATACCCCAGCCATATTTTTTTTATTCTTTTTAAATTTTTATTTATTTATTTATTTATTTTTTCCGGTACTGAGTATGGAACCCAGGGTCATTCTACCTCCAAGCAACACCCCCAGCCCTATTTTTTGTTCTTTTTTTTTGAAACAGGGTCTCATTGAGTTGCAAAGGGCCTCATTAAGTAGTTGAGGCTGGCCATGAACTGCAATCTTCCTGTCTCAGCCTCCCGAATGCTGGGATTACAAGCGTGCACCACCATGCCTAGCTGACTATTTTCCTTTTAAATGAGTGTTGAGACTGGATGTGGTGATATATGGTTATCATTCCAGTACTTGGGAGACTGAGATAGGAAAACCACAAGTTTGAGGCCAGCCTCAGCAACGTAGCGAGGCTCTCAGCAATTTACTGAGACTCTGTTTAAAAAAAATACAATAATTCTGGGAGTATAGCTATGAGGTAAAATGCCCCTGGGTTCACTTTCCAGTGCCTAAAAATAAAATAAAATAATAAAATACATGTTGAGAAAATATGAAATGGACTTTGCTGACTGTTATAAGAGCAAAACTTTTTTTTAAATAAAAGGATCATTTCTAGGTTCTTTGTCAACACAAGTGAAAAAAAGGATTGAAGATCAGAGAGAAAAGGAAGGATAGTCCAATGGTTATCATCAATTTAGAGCAAGAGGAACCATCATCCGTAAGGTAAAAGGAAACCAGTGGCCAGTAGTTCACCTGTCGGAAGGCCTCTTGGGAGGTGATGAACACTTTCTTAAGTGAAGATCGCCCGTGCGCAATCTCCAGGCCGGGTCATGGGCTGTGCAGGTAAAGCCTTGGTATCCCCAGGGCACTGGCTCCAGGACCTCTCTGAATACCCTAATCCATGGGGCTTCAGGCCCCTTATGTAAAACGACATAGTGTTGTAACTTATGCACATCTTCTCGTGTGCTTTAAGTCACCTCTAGATTACTTATAAAACCTAGGACACTGTGAATGCCGGGTGGATAGTTGCCCTACTGTATCATTCAGGGGATATATACAAGGGAAGAAGGTCTGTCCAGGCTCTATACTAATGTTTTGTTATTGTTTTTGAATCTGGGAATACAGAACTATCGGATGCAGAAGGCAGCCTGTAGTTGGTATGGCTATTTATTTATTTATTTATTTTTGGTGGTACTGGGGTTCCTGGAAGCCCTTCTATCTCCAGGCTACACTCCCAGACCTATTTTATATTTTTTTATTTGGAGACAGGGTCTCTTAAGCCAGTGAGGCTGGCTCTGAACCAGCGCGATTCTCCTGTCTCCGCCTCCCAAGCGCGGGGATTACAAGTGTGCGCCACCACGCCTGGCTGGTATGGCTATTTAAAAGATCTAATATAAGCCAGCTGTGGTGGCCCACGCTTATAATCCCAGCATTTGGGAGGCTGAGACAGGAGGATCATGGTTCAAAGACAGCCTCAGCTACTTAGTGAGGCCCTTTGCAACTCAGTGAGACCCTGTTTCAAAATAAAGAATAAAAAATAAGGCTGGGGGTGTAGCTCAGAGGTAGAATGTCCCTGGGTCCCATCCCCAGTACCACACACACACACACACACACACACACACACACACATAGGTTTAACATAAGGGAAGAAAATGCTACTACTTTTAAATAGCTCCGAGACCCCTATTTATAACTCTGTGACTTTTTTTTCTTTTCCTCTTTGGTACTGGGGATTGAAGCCCAGGGCATTCTACCTCCAAGTTACATCTTCAGCCCTTATTTTATATTTTAAATCAGGGTCTTGCTAAGTTGCTGAGGCTTTCCCTAAATTGCCAAGGCTGGTCTTGAAGCTGTGATATTCCTGTCTCAGCCTCCCAAGTACTGGGATTACAGGTGTGCAGCGCCACGCCGGCCCCTCTGTGCCTTCTCTTGTACCATGTTGCATGAGTTGTGCGATAATCTACAAAGGCACCAGTGTTTGGGGGACTCCCCGGGCATGCCCACAGGTGAAGAAGCCCCTTCCCCTTGCCTACAGCAACAGGAGAGAAAGCCCAAGGACCTGCCACTCTAAGGAGACTCCAGTACCCAGTGCCGGCTCGTCAGCAGATGGACAGCCGTGTACCTGCCCTCCCCTCACCACTTCCTTCTCCAGCTCTCTAGGTTTTTCAGACTTTGGTTTATTAGTAAGATGTTTGTCCCTCCCACATTGTCAAAAAGTAAACTGCTAGTGTGTAGAACATTGCCATATTGATTTTTCAAGATTCAACCTCTGGAGCCCTATAAGAGATCTAAAGAAAATCAGCCAGGGCTCCCTCCTCACCCCATCCGACCTGCGCCATGGTCTGCTCCAAGCACTG
The DNA here is from genome assembly GCF_963383645.1 of Muscardinus avellanarius. Taxonomy (NCBI): domain Eukaryota; kingdom Metazoa; phylum Chordata; class Mammalia; order Rodentia; family Gliridae; genus Muscardinus; species Muscardinus avellanarius. Next base: position 13,401,735 of record NC_137790.1, read on the forward strand.
TGTGACCAGAGAGGTGCTGGAATCGGGCGGGCTGGCCAGGCAAGCGTGGCCCTAGTCAGACTGGTCCTCTGTACTTTCCCACCCATGAGCTCTTAGACCAGGGTCACCTGGAAGGCCAGGTGTGTCGCTGCCCAGCAGCAACGGCCAGGTGACTGCTTCCAGCACACCCTCAGATGGGCAGGGTATCTGAGGCTGGGTCTTGTTAGCAGCGGTGCAACCTGTGATTCTCTGCCTCCTAAACAGCAGAGAAAGCAAGCCCTGGTGTGGAAACACGCCTCCCATCCTCCCTGTGCCCCGTGCCGGCCACACCTCTTCTCCCTTCTCCCAGCACTGTCCACACCCTCTCGCCAGGACAGGAGCAGGAATGTCTTGTGCACCCGTATGCAGGGGCTGGCAAGCCTGTGCGCCCAGAGGCCCAGGGCACAACTGTCCACTCTAGGGATCCTTTGGTAAGGCTGTGCGCCTGCGCACACACACATACAAACCCATACACCATTTCCCCACATCTGTGAGTACACACATGTACATATGCACATGTATACCTGCCTCACACACACACACACACACCATACACACTCACACACACATGTGCATACATGCGTGCTTTTGAGAGTTCTGCCATCCCCAGCACCTTTTTGCCTGGCTCAGCTTTAAGGGACTGGGAAGCAGGCTCACAGTGAGAGCCCAGCCTCCCCCACAGCCTGGCGGCTGCAGCGGATCCCAACAGGAAGGAAGGAGCCTGTGCTGAAGCAGAACTGTGTCTGCCCCTCCCAGAGGCAGCAGGAGGCAGCCAGGGCCCAGGCAAGAGGGAGGGCAATGGCCCAGGGTTTTCATCTGTCTTGTGACATAGGAATATCGCTCATTAGATGCCTAGCTGGACATGGTGGCGCACGCTTGTAATCCCAGCATTTGGGAGGCTGAGACAGGAGGATCACAGTTTGTGGACAGCCTCAGCTACTTAGGCCCTCTGCAACTCAGTGAACCCCGTTTCAAAATAAAGAATAAAATATAGGGCAGGGAGTGTAGCTCAAAGGTAGAATACCCCTGGGTTCCATCCTTAGTACCACACAAAAGAAGAAGATATATGCTATCTTACCATCTCACTTCATACGGTCTATGATGTCACAGGTACAGCATATAAACCCCACACGAGGTGTGAATATAAAAGATGTATGAACGGGCCCAGCAAGAGAAGAATGCAGTCGCCTTCTAACAGGACGGCGACAGCACGCTGCTGGGAAGTTGGCCTGACAGCCCGGGCCCCGGGTTGATTTGGAATCACACTCACGCTCACGATGGGCACTGTGGCCTCTTCAATTCTCTGAGAAGCTCTTGCTGAAACCTGCAGGAACCCAGCAATTCCAAAGTAATCTGGGAGAAGCAAGGGCTGGTACAACTGCAGAAATGTAGGTTTATTTTTTTAAGGTGGTGCGAACTGGCTAATAATATCTGGGTTTGGGGGTGCAGTGCAGACACTGGAAGGATCCTGCAAACACGAGCTAATTAACCTGCTCTTAGAGGTGGGGTGCGCCTGAATTGTTACCATCTCAGCTTGCAGCACCGCTTAGCTCTGTCACACTTCTTGTACCAACATGCCAAGATGGCTAAAAACACTCTGGGCTTAAAATACCTGGATTTAAACTAATAGTGTGGGAACCTCAGAGGCCGTTCCTGCATTTCAATTAGAATTCTCCCTCTCACGCCCAGCACGAGCGCACTCTCTCTCTCTCTTTCTAGACTCCAACACCCACTCAGACGTCTTCCTCCTCTACACAGCCTTCCTCGGCTACGCTGCCTCTCAAAATTAATTATCCTTCTCTATGGTGACCAACTTTCTCAGTTTGCCTAGGACTCGCTGAGAGAGAAGAGAGACAGACAGACAGAGACAGACAGAGTTGCTAGGGATTGAACTCCTGGGGGCATTCTACCTTCAAGCTACACCCCTCGCCCTTTTAACTTTTATTTTGAAATAGTTCACTAAGTTGCCATGATCGGCCTCGAAACTGCAATCTTCCTTTCTCAGCCTCTAAAGTACTAGGATTACAGGTGTGTATCACCACGCCCAGCTACTATCTCAAAGTTAACACTGAGAGTCCCACATTCCAGTCAGACCAGCATGCCTTATAAACAAATAGCCACTTAACAGGGAAAATGTATTTTTAAAAAGAAAAGGCAAAAAGCTAAATATTTACTTTAGTCACTTTGTTTTAATGTAAAACATAAATATGTTTTGGGTTTTTTTTTGTGTGTGTGTGTGTGGGTCTGGAGATGGAACCCAGGGGCATTTATTTGGCCTCCGAGCTATACCCCCTGGCCTATTTTTTATTCTTTATTTTGAAACAGGGTCTCACTGAGTTGCAGAGGGCCTCACTAAGTAGCTGAGGCTGTCCATGAACCGCGATCCTCCGATCTCAGCCTCCCGAATGCTGGGATGACAAGCATGCGCCACCACGCCCAGCCATAAATATGTTTGGGATAGAAGTCCAAGACCAGAATGGTTGGTCACCCCGAGACTGTCACCACCCGATTAAATCCAGAGCATGTGATTATATTACTATAATAATACCAGATATTAGCTACTAGCATAACCTAGGGCTTCATACATTGACTGTGTCTCAAGATAAACTGCTCAAGATCAAAGTCTGTTCTTAATCTCCTTGGAAAGTATAATTTGGGCACCAGGAATTACACATTGACTTGACTTCTTTCATTGTTGGGTCTCTGCTGTGACACAATTCAAAACCAGAGCCCTGAAAGGTGTTGCCCTCTGACGGTGAAATGAAGGCTTCCTGCCAACAGGCATCTTGAGCTCTGGTCTTTAAAGTCAAAGGTCCAGAATGAGCATCCAGCTGCCCTGAGTAGGCCCCTGGGAAGTTTGTTTTGCTGTGGATGCCTGGAGCCCCTCTCCAAAATTTCCCATTCAATACAGCTCCATCTTAATTCTGATTCAAGTCACCCTTAAAAACTGGAGTAGAAACTTTCTTCCAGCCAACTGGGATGAATTCTTGGGTATCAATTTTAAAAGCCACTTAAGTTGGTCATGGTGGCGCACATCTGTAATCCCAGTACTTGGGAGGCTGAGACAGGAGGATCACAGGTTTGAGGATAGTCTCAGCAAATAGTGAGACTCTCACCAACCTAGCAAGACCCTGTTTCAAAATAAAAATAAAATGGGGCTGAGGGTGTAGCTCCGAGGTGGAATACCTCTGAGTTCAATCCCCAGCGCCAAAAATAAACAAATAGCCACTTAACAGGGAAAATGTATTTTTTAAAAGAAAAGGCAAAAAGCTAAATATTTACTTTAATCACTTTGTTTTCATGTAAAACATAAATATGTTTTGGATAGAAGTCCAAAGCCTTCCTTTGTGTTCGCAGATTGCATTTCTTTGTTGTTTTTTTTCTCATGTCTACATGTCTAGCTTTGGTTTCTTTAAAATGGAATAAGAATTTAAGGACATTTGTGAAGTATTCTGAGTGGAATCCTTCCAGAGCCTTGCAATATTTTTTTCACAGTTGCTTCAACCACCCCAAACTAAGCAACATTTTTGAGCACCTGACATTTGTTGGCTCTTTCCAAAGCTTCAGCTTACTTCTCTATGAGGTAGATTGTATCTTTTTGCAAGGAGTGTTAAATTACATGCATATTTGTTTCTTGGTTCAGAGATTTATTCCAGGCACTGAGGACCAGTGCCTGGCACACTCTAGATGTTTTGATTATTGAATGAAGTGGTTCACGGAACATGTAACTGATTTAATTAATTACAGTAATAGAACCCGTGTCCCACAGCTGCATGGGAGCTGACACACAAGTCTTGGGAAGCACAGCAGGTGGGCTTGTGTACACACAGTGTCCACCAGCTGTGAACACCAAGGAAGCTCTGAGTTCATCTGGCCTGTGTTGGGAGGACTGGAGAGTGCACACGAATCTGAAGAGTCAGCTACGTGGGGTTCTGTTAGGGGTCAGCAGCGATCCTCTCTCTCTCTCTCTCTCTCTCTCTCTCTCTCTCTCTCTCTCTCTCTCTCTCTCTCTCTTTCCTGATAAGAGGCCTAGATCATCTTCCTGGGTGTAGTGGCACATGCCTGAAATCTCAGCAACTTGGAAGACTGAGGTAGGAGGATCAAGAGTTCAAGGCCACCTGGCACCCCATAGCAAGTCAACAAGGTCCCATCTCAAGGAGGAGGAGGAGGAGGAAGAGGAGGAGGAGGAGGAGGAGGAGGAAGAGGAGCTTAGACCAACAGAGAGTGTGGCAAGAGTTGGCAGAAGGCATGGTGCTATAGAGGCGCTGTGTTTTAGAGCCCTGAACCAAAGCAGAAAGGTTAAGTAAGACACATCCATTCCCTATAAGCTCCCTCTAAGCGTCCTGTCTTCCTGCATGGCCAAGAAGGTCTTCTCTTAAAGCAGTCTTTGAAAGTCTTTCAACATGCTCTAACAGCCAGAAAGGCTGCTGTGGTTCCCAACAAGGCATAATACATCCTGCCTCCACTTCAAAAGAAAAAAATCCACCCACTGCTTGATGTTATTTATTCATGTCCTTCTTGGCCAAGAATTCATTTGAATAAAATCATTTGAAACCCCACCAAGAATGATGTCAGCGAGTCGGCTGCCCTGCTGTGGACGGGGGCGTTACACCAGCGATGGGACACCTTTCCTGGGACATTCTGTGGTCCAGTCTTGCGGGATGGTGAGAGTTTGAGCAAAGCGTTATCAGATTCTGGAAGGGTGTGCTGTGGCTGACGTTTGGGTAGCTGGTGAGGAACTTGGAAGGAACACGATTGGAAAGGAGAGGCTAAAGAAAGAGATGCAAGGGCCGGGCGTGGTGGGCACGCTGGTCATCCCCGCGCTTGGGAGGCAGAGACAGGAGGATCGCGCAGGTTCGAAGCCAGCCTCGAGCGCTGGCTTAGGAGACCCTGTTTCCAAATAAAAATGTAAAAATAGGTCTGGGAGTGTAGCCCGGAGGTAGAAGGGCTTCCAGGAACCCCAGTACCACCAAAAAAAAAAAAAAAAAAAAAAAAAAACTTGTTCTAGGTAACAAATGTGTACCAGGAACGCTCATGGATCTTATGGCCTGTGTGTGGGGGGGGGCAATAATTCAGATTATTTTTAGTGGTTCAAGATTACTATTTGCAATAAAATAAATGTGTCTCCCCAAAAAAGCTATGTTGTGCCAGGTATGGTGGCCCACGCCTGTAATTTCAGTACTGGAGAGGCTGAGACAAGAGGATCGCAGGTTCCAGAACAGCCTCAGTAACTTAGTGAGGCCCTTGAAACTCAGTGAGACCCTGTTTCAAAAAATAAAAAGGATTGCCGGGCGTGGTGGGCACGCTTGTAATCCCCGCGCGCTTGGGAGGCAGACAGGAGGATCGCGCAGGTTCGAAGCCAGCCTCGAGCGCTGGCTTAGGAGACCCTGTTTCCAAATAAAAATGTAAGAATAGGTCTGGGAGTGTAGCCCGGAGGTAGAAGGGCTTCCAGGAACCCCGGTACCACAAAAAAAAAAAAAGAAAAGAAAAGAAAAAAGAAAGAAAGAAAAGAAAAGAAAGAGATGCATGGATGGTATCCAGAAAAGCGAACTTTACTTCATGGTGGGAAGATGGAGACGATGCTGGGGGATGAGGGAGTTTGAGATGGTCACCTGCAGCTCTCGTCAGCCTTCCCAGACACCCCAGTGACTGGTCCATCTATGTGTGCACACAGTGGCCACGGAGGTGGGAGTGGAACCCACGATGGAGTCAAAGACACCGACTTCCCTTCACCTGCCGATCTGGCTCCCGCCCTCCAGTGCTGAGGCTGACCATGGAAGCCTCAGGAACCTGCTTTATCCTCTGACGGTGACTTTCTGGAGGGAACAGCGCGCCCCCTCGTGGCAGCTTGGGTGTATTGAACCCCTTTCATTATGAGGCGTCAGGGTTGGTCCCATTGATTGATTTAAACTTGCTTTTTCACCTACTGTGCTGCTGTTGACATCGCCAGCCATCGTACGTATTGCTTCTACCCAAGGAGCACACATTACAGAAAAATAAATCAATGGGTGTTGGACGTGTCGTTTACTGATCCTGTATTATATATTGTCACCCTGAAACAGCCAGTAAAAAAAAAAAAAAGCAATGCTGGTTTTGATTGCCCCTGACTATGAAGGGGAAATAGGGCTGCTGCTACAAAATGAAGCCAATCTGGAGGAGAATGAAACCCAGAAGATTCCTGGGCAGTCTCCTAAACATGATTCATTCATCTCTCTCTCCCTTTCCCTCCCTCCCTCCTTCTTTCCCTCTCCTCTTCTCTCTCTCCCCTCTCCTCTCCTCTTCTCTCTCCCCTCCCTCTCTCCTCTTTCTCCTCTCCTCTCTCTTTTTCTCCTCCCTCTCCCCTCCCCTCTCCTCTCCTCTCTTTCTTTCTTTCCTCCCTCTCTCCCTCCCTCCCTCCCTCTCCTCTTCTCTCTCTCCCCTCCCCTCTCCTCTCTTCTCTCTCTTTCCTCCCTCTCTCCTCTTTCTCTTCTCCTCTCTCTTTTTCTCCTCCCTCTCTCCTCCCTCTCCCCTCCCCTCTCCTCTCCTCTTTCTTTATCTCCTCCCTCTCTCCTCCCTCTCTCCTCCCTCTCCTCTCCTCTTTCTCTCCTTCCTCTCTCCTCTCTCTCCCATCTCCTCTCCTCTCTTCTCCTCTCCTCTCCTCTCTTCTCTCTCTTTCCTTTCTCCTCCTCCTCCTCCTCCTCCTCCTCCTCCTCCTTCTTCTTCTTCTTCTTCTTCTTCTTTTCTCTCTCTCTCTCTCTCTCTCTCTCTCTCTCTCTCTCTCTTTCTCTCATTTTAGAGAGAGAACTACACCCCCCCTGGTCCTTTTAAATTTTTATTTTGTAACAGCATCTAAGTAGCTGAGGCTGAATCTACCTTCAAACTCACTATCCTCCTATCTCGACCTCCAAGTCCTGGGATTACAGGTGTGTGCCACCATGCCCAGCCACATTGCCATTTCAATAACAGAAGCCAATCAAGAAGTTAAGTAACCCTCTGCAGGTGTGACCACCAAGAGCCCAGAACTCTTGGGTTTTTGTTTGGTTTGGTTTGGGGTTCGGTTTTTGCTTTTTTGTGCTGAAGACTGAACCCAGGGACTCACACATATTAGGCAAGTGCCCTGCCACTGAGCTACACCTCCAACCCCAAAAACTGTTTGGAACGAAGATTTTTATCATCCCACCAATGAAGAACCCTGATCAGATGAGACACTGACGTCAAAGGAAATATGGCAGCGGAGGAAGAAGATATAACTACCAACTTTATCCTCTGGACCTGATGATCTCTTTCCATATATATATATATATATGAGGGAGTTTGAGATGGTCACCTGCAGCTCTCATCAGCCTTCCCAGACACCCCAGTGATTGGTCCATCATATATATATATATATATATATATATATATATATATATATATATATATATATATATATTACATATGGTATATATATGCTGATATTCTATTTTTCTCCCTCTCTTTATATCACTGCTTTATATGGGTGGCATTATATTTTATGGTGGTAGTTACCCCCATAAATTTACCCAGAAGTTACAAAGCATCAAAATAAAATCAGAATAGCAAAATGAGGCAGGCCTTGAGTCCAAGACCCTGAGCACCAAGTTGAACACAGAAGAGTGGAACTCTGGTGCCACCTGACTTTAAGAGCAACAGCATGCAGCCCCACGGTCTGCAGCCCTCCGAATCCTCCTAGGAGCTACCTGTTATCCTTACAGCAGATGGCCTTTCTGAAGCCAGCCAGACATTTAATTGTACACACCGAAGAGTCAGGCATGTGTGCGGTCATTAAATGCCCTTCTGTAAACAGCCCACGCCTCGGTTCTGATAGCCTTCGCTAGGCTGGCTGGAACTGTATTTATTTCTCCTCTTTCTGTTTTCACATTTTGCACTCTGTCTGGGTTCCTGTTCTTGCTCTGAGGCTTACCTTTGCCTCATCTTTGCCTCATCCTTCCAGGGGACCAGCTAAGCCAGGGCATTGGGCCCACCCACCCACCTCATTTCTGTTTGGGAGAATGGGACTTTTAGAAATCTTGGGGGGAAGTCAGAATCCTGTTTGGCTTGGAGGAAGGCTCACAAAGTTTTATTACTGTGCTCCTAAGTTTTTGCCCCTTCTGAATAAGTCTTACATTCTTTTTCATTAGATGTTTTTGTTCTCTATGTCTTCCTTCTTTTCTTTCTTTCTTCCCCCTATACCTCCCTTCATTACCTGATGGCCTGATTTTATAGCTGCCTTTATATATATTTCTTTCTTTTGGGGTGCTGGGAACAGAACCCAGGGACATTCTACCTCTGAATACACCTCCAGATCTTTTATCTTTTTGTTTTCTCAAACAGGGTCTCCCTAGGTTTCTGAAGCTGGTCTCAAACCTGCGATCAGCCTGGCTCAGCCTCCCAAGCCCTGGGATTCTAGGCATGTGCCACCCTGCCCGGCTAATGGCTGCCGTTTTTGCTACTGAAAAGTGACAGCCACCCTCCTGCTCCCAGTTCTGGTGTTCAAACACTTCCACCATGGCTCCTGCAAAGTGCTCAGCACTGATGCTGGCCTGCCCTAATGGGGTTACTTCTTAGGGCCCCAGAAAGTAGTCTCGCTCTGTCCAATGAGACCAGAGGTGGCTTGGGGAGCATCATCTAATGCTGCACTAACATGTCATTTGTGGCACCTAAACGGGGCCCCAGGACAAGTCACAGCGAGCAACCACAAGCCACACATCCTCTCTAAAACACCAGAAGCCCCCGACTGCAGCCACGGTGCGCAGGCTTGGCCTCCCCAGAGCAAAAGGCACCACAAGCAAAGTATACCACGAGGTACTCTGAGGCTCAGCTCTCAGTACCAGGGATCACTGCCATTTCTCCAAGGAAGAGTTGAATCCTCACATAAACGTGACTTCTGTTCCAGCGTCCTCAAGGTGGACAGAGAGGTGAGTCCAAGTTTATGATCCTCACAGGCAACAAGACTATCAGTGTGCTCCAGTGTCCTGAACCATCCTGTTTTTAGCCCTGATGTTCCTGTACGTCCCAAGAAAATCCTTGGTCCCACACAAACCAGGGTAGTGGGTCACCATAGTGGTTGGCCCAAGCGAGAAACAGATTGTCTACAAGCCATGGTCAACAGAGAGTTAAGGTAAAGATGATTGGATGCCCAGAGTGTTGGTACGAAGTAGGTTCCTCTCTTTGTATACATTCAGTGCATTTTTTCAGACCTACCAGCATGGTAAAGTAATTATGTTCCATCTTTGTCATAGCTGAAAAGTAAGTCATAGAAGTCCCGGAGCCTGCCTTCTTCGAGCGCCTGGCTGCTCAGTGAAGCGTTCCCTGCCTTGCAGCTTCAATCTTCTGTCTTTTCATCATTTTCGCTGATCTCCTCAGGACCTCTTCCAATTTATCTGCATCTTCTTGATACAATGGCATCCGGGTTGCATGCTGGGCACATTTATGTACAGCTTTACCTCCTTGTCTCATTATGTGCCTCAGGCAACACGTGCAGAAAAACCATGTGAGCACCTTATCCAATTATTGTAATTGCTTTTCAGACACATGCACACACAGACAGATAGACTTTGTTAGTCAAGAGAATTCAATGCCTTCTGAAGGTCAAAAAATCCCATGTCTTTGGGTTGGAAAAGACAGGGAAATAATTGTGTAACACTGGAGAGTATAATGGTAGCAAGAGCAGGGGACAGAGGTCTGAGGACGTAGGATAAGCTGGGAGTCTTTGGAGAAGTCTTTGGAGAAGTCACTTCCCTAGCCTGGCTCTCCATTTCTTTGTAAACAAAAACTGAATGGATTAGACAGTATGTCAGGAAAGCCCTTTCCATCCTTGCTATTTGGGGAAAGACAAGCACAACTTCAGAATTACTAAAACAGTGGATCTCGATGATAGTGAGGTTGAATCAGAGTCCTCGAAATACTCCTGCCTCTCTCGCCCTCTTCCCCCCTCCATCATGGTAACATGTAAAGAAAGGGGAAAGAGACATTTCTTCTTTATGAAAGACCTTCTAGTAATTGTGATGGTCACCGTGGCAGGCATAATATTGCCCCCCCAATCACTAGGACCTGTGAGTGTGCTAGGCTACAATGCAAAGGGAAATTAAATCTGCCGATGGAATTAAAATTACTGATCAGTTGAATTTGAGATAAGAGCGACTGGGTCCAGGTGGACGCAGTGCAGTTACAAGGATCCGTTAAACATCAAAGAGGGAGGCAGAAGAGTAGGTCCGAGGAATCAGTGTGAGAAGGACTCTACCTACTGTTGCTAGCTGTCTTACCTGCTTTTCGTTGCTGTAACAGAATAACTGAGGATAGATCCTTTATAAATAAAAGTTAATTTGGGCCTATAGTCTTGGAAGCTGGAAAGTCAAAGATCCTCTGCTCAGAGATCATCATGAGGTGGACCTGATGCTGATTCGCTGATTCCAAGGATGGAGAGGAAGGGGAAGGGCAGGTGGACTGGTTCAAAAGAAAGGAAGGGGCTGAACTTGGGCAGAAGAAGAAAGGCCCTTCTCTGGCCGGTGAGCCAAACCACCCAGGAGGCTCCTCCTCCCAGCACTGCTACAGTAGCAATCAAATTCCAACACGGCTTTCACAGGGGATGAACCATATTCAAACCATAGGTCTAGTTCAGAAGACGGAGGAAGGGGCCTCAAGCCAAAAAGCACAGGAAGCCTCTAAGGAGCTCAAAAAGGCAAGGGACAGATTCCCCATAGAGCTCCCGAAAGGAACACAAGCATGCTCCCAGCCCAGTGAACCCCACTAAGACCCCTGGCCTCCACAACTGCAAGGTAATATATGTGTGTAGTTCCAGCCAATAAATGGTTTTGTTACAGCAGCAACAGGAAAAAAATACAGTGACCTCTGGGGCCAATGTAGAGGCATATACACTCAGTCTCACATGCACACACTCACACATCCCCACATGCTGTGTAGTTACACACACATACTCATGTGCATATGCTACTGACATAGTTTGGATAGCTAAAATGTCCCCCAGGGAAGCTCATGTGGTAGGCTGTGCATCCAGGTCTGGAGCTGGGCATGGCTAGAGGAAGTGGTGTGTGTGTGTGTGTGTGTGTGTGTGTGTGTGTGTGTGTGTGTGTGCTGCCATTGAGCTGCGTATGGGTTTTCCTCCTCACCGTTCCCCGAGGCCCTGCCACAAAGTGGTTCCAGCCTTGGAGCCAGCTGCTCATGGAATGACCTCTGAAACCATGAGCCTCAAATAAACCTTTCTTCCTCTAAGTTGTGCCTATCAGGTATCTCAGTCACCGCATTGGAAAAGCCGACCAACACCGCTACCCACACACTCTCCCTCCCACACACTCTCTCCCACGCTCACACAATGCACATCACATATACACATTCTCTCCCACACACGTACAAGCACACTCACACATATACATCTAAGAACTGAGCCACTCAACTTCCCTGGATTTAGTGGAAGAAGACCTATGCACTTGTCAGTGTCCCCAAGAGAAAAATTTTCTACTAACCATGCCAAGAAAGAACTGTCACTGAATCCAGCTATGAAAGGTGACGGGGTTCTCCCTTCACCTCCCTAGTCTCAGTCCCGTGGTGACCCTGCAAAGCTCCCACTCAGGCCACGAACACGTGGCCCCTTCGCGTGAGAGAGACTCTCCTCCCCTCTCCCCGGCCTTGGCCTGAGGGAATCCTTGCTTTCTGTACTATTATATACAGTCAACCTTAGATTATGAAGGCGCCAAGATAGAGTACAACACTCTCTCATTCTTTCCTTCTCCAAAAAATATTTGAAATGCCTTTGGTGTAGCCAGGCGTGATGGTACATGCCTATAATCCCAGTACTTGAGAGGCTGAGACAGGAGAATTGCCAGTTCAAGGCCAGCCTCAGCAATATAGCAAGAAATAGAATGGTATTGGCACAAAAAACAGATATATAGACCAATGGAGCAGAAGAGAAGACCCAGAAACAACTCCGCACACTTACAGCCAATTGATTTTTGACAAAGGGGCCAAAAATATACACTGAAAAAAAGATAGCCTCTTCAACAAATGGTGTTGGCAAAACTGATTAACCATATACAGAAAAATGGAAATAAACCTCACTTTCAAACCCTGCACAAGAGTCAATTCAAGATGGATCAAAGACTTAGAAATCAGACTAGAGACCTTGAAGCTCCTTGAAGAGGGCATAGGGTCCAACACTGAAATACATAGGCACAAGTAAAATCTTTCTCAACAAGACCCCAAAGGCAGAAGAAATTAAAAGGAGGGTCAATATGTGGAATTGCATTAAACTGAAGAGCTTCTGTACAGCAGAGGAAAATATCAAGAACCTCAACAGAGAACTGACAGAATGGGAGAAAATGTTTGCCAACTATTTCTCCGATAGAGGACTAATATCTAGACTACACAGAGAACTCAAGAAACTCAGCACTAAGAAAACAAATAAACCAATCAAAATGGGCAAGTGAATTAAATAGACACTTCATAAAAGAAGAAATTCAAATGGCCAATAAATATATGAAAAACGGTTCAACATCATTAGCAATCAGAGAGATGCAATTCAAAACTACCCTGAGATTCCACCTAACTTCAACCTTGTGAGGCCATTTCAGCAAAACAAAAAATTAGGACATTTTATCTCTGTAAGTCAGAGATAAAATGCCCCTGTGTCCAGTCCCCATTACCAAAAAAGAAAAAGAAAAACAGAAATGCCTTTGGTGACACCAGATCCAATGTTTTCCTCTCTCCAACTCCTCCTCAATGCTAGCACACACTTTGTATTCCAGTTGACAGCTCTTTGGGTTAGGATAGAGTGATCCCCTGGGATAAGCTGGGCAGAGTCAAGGGCTGATGGCCCATCCCAGCCATCCCAATATTTCATTATCACTTAATTATAAAACATATCATACCACAAAGTAAGTTAGACTGCTTATCTCAAACACATCCCACAAGAAATGTTTCCCTGTTATTGGTATATCCGTGTTCAGTAGAAGTGTTCTATGCCCCCAGGAAATTAAAGGCTCCTAAGGTTTCAAGTGCAGCTTCTGTATATCTTTAGCTCTCCCCATGCCTAGTGCAATGTGTCGACTCTGTGGGTGTCCAGTAAATGTGGGTTGAAACAATGAGACTTCATTCAGATGCCACAGACCATGAGCCCGCCAGGGAAGGGAGACTGCAAGCAAACACACACTTGTATCTTCATGTCACCGGAGATGATTTGGAAAACTATGTCTACATTGATAAAATAATTTTATCATGCTATCAAAAATTACTAGTATGATCATGTCATTATACCATAATTTTTAAATGTTTATACATATTTTATTGAAAATAAATGGTATACATTTTAACTGCACTTGGTGCCTTCTCCCCCCAATAATTGTTTTTAAAGTAGAAGGTGTTTCATGTGAAAACTAGTAGATTTCCTGCTTTTATTTAGAAGGCAAGTGGTGTAGGGTAAATCATGTCCTTCCAAAATACATATGTTTGAGCCCTAAACCTGCCTCCCAGTTAATTACTCTTCTAAGTAATTACTTTTCTAAGAGTAATTAATTAATTAATTACTCTTCTAAGACCCTGCTCCCAGTACAGTCACCTTCTGAGGTCCTGTGGTTTGGGACACAGACACACACACACACAGGAAGGATCAAGTGATCCCTGCAGGCTTCGGGGAGAGGCCTCAGAAGAAACCAGCCCTGCGAAGCCTCCATCTTGGACTTCCAGCCTCCAGGACTGTGCGATGATAAACTTCTGTAGTTAAGTCTCTGGTACTTTGTTAAGGCCGCCTTAACAGACAAATACGGCAAGTCTATACACTATGTTTTGTTTACTTTAATTTGGGGAAAGCATGTTAATTTAGAAATTACATTTAATACACAATTATTGAGGGGAAATTGTAAATAGAAAATGAAAAAAGAAATATAAGAAATTTAACTTCCCTCCTGGCCATTGGTGCGTGTTCTTGCAGAAACGTTTTCAAACACAAAAAAAATGCACATAAATATATAAAAAATTCAAATTGAATAACAATAGACATATAGCCTATTGTAAGATTTTTCACCAAATATTTCAGTTTTGCTGTTCCATCTTAGCATGCATAAATTCAGTTTTAATGGCTGTATAGTTCTCCAGGATATAAATGTAATTAAATCCCTAACTCAGTCCTCTGAACTTTAATATCTAGATTTTTTTTACCAATAATGCACACTCTTCATCCTTCCCTGCTCATTTTTCAGTGATTTCCTTAGGATAAGTTTCTAGGAGACTGCCCTCTCAAAAAAGAGGCCATTTCCATACTCTCCTGTTTAAGGGACTTGTTTTGTTCTCCACTGTACCCCCAGTGTCTCTAAATTCCAGCATAAAATAGAAGCCAATTGATACTCGTTGAATTAGCCAATAATAAAGTAGATGCAAATCCACTTCTAAATCCATTTTAGAGACCATAAAATTAAGAATGATTTAGAAAACCAAAATCCTTGCTTAGGCAGAGCACAGTAGAGAGGAGGGCCCATCGGTACCTTGAATCCTATGGACAGCAGTGACTCTCACCTCGCACCTGAAACAGAGTGCTGCCTCTTCCAGGTGACGTGGCTGGAAATCTGTGCTTTTGGCAACGTGTGAACCTGAAGAGAGTGAAGGTGGCTCAGTTTCAACCAATTACAGCTATTAAAACACACAGCGGGGCTGGAGGTGCAACTCAGCAACAGAGTGGGCGCTTAGCATTCACAAGTCCCTGGCTCCGCTCCCCAGCCCCCAAACAAAACAGCAACAACAAAATCCACACCAAAAAACTAAGCACACACACTTACACATACACACCCCACCGCTCAGCTTTTTAACATGAATCCAGCACACAATGTCTGCGACCCCCTCTTCAACAGAAATAAGAAAAGCAACCCTTTGTATCATTGGACTCTTTGAGCCATCAATTTTACTTCTACACAACAAAAATCCAGAGATAGCATGCCACTGCCCATCTGTGTAAATGCTCATGCCTGACTATAACGAAAGCATCCGTAAGAAGTCAGATGCACAGTCTGGGCATGATGACACACGGCTTCTAACTCCAGCTACTGAGGAGGCTGAAACAGGGGGATTCCAAGTTCAAGGCCAGTCTCTGTCACTTAGTAAGATCCTCTCTAAAAAGAAAGGAAAGAGAGAGGTGGAAGGAAAAAAGGAGAAAGAAAGAAAAGAGAGAGAGAGAGAGAGAGAGGTAGGAAGGAAAGAAGGAAGGAAGGAAGGAAGGAAGGAAGGATGGATAGATGGATGGAAGAAGGAAGAAGACGTGCTGGAGATATAGCTCAGTGATAGAGCATCCCTGGCATAAGTCCTCCAACACACACACACACACACACACACACACACACACACACACCACAAAGAAGTCTGATGCTTGCCTTACCTGTCAACTCCCAGTGGATGGGACAGTGGCAATTGCACACCAACACAGGTGTGCAGCACCAGCAATTCCGTTCCCAAGAGCAGCGTCATGACTGGTGAGACGACTGTCAGAAATGTGAATGATTCTTGTTAAAGTTCCCAAAAAACAGAGCACAATGGTGTTTTCATTTATAAGGCATGTACACAATAGGGAAATCTCATGTGTGTCTCAAGTATACAAAGATAATCCGCATAGAGCTTGATTTAAACATTACGCGGTGTGCACACTTGTAGAAACATCACATGGTAGCTTGCACATCAGTATAATGTTAATGCTTTTATGAATCAGTTAAAAATAAATTTAGCCAGGCGTGGTGGCGCATGCTTGTAATCCCAGAGCTTGGGAGGCTGAGATAGGAGGATCTCACAGGTTCGAAGCCAGCCTCGGCTACTTAGTGAGGCTCTCAGCAACTTAGTGAGACCCTGTTTCCAAATAAAGTAAAAAATAGGCCTGGGAGTATATCCCAGAGGTAGAAAAGCCCCTGGGTTCCACCCCCAGTACCACAAAATAAAAATAAAAATAAAAATAAATATAAATATAAATATAAGAGCTGGGCATGGTGGTGCATGCTTGTAATTCCAGCATTTGGGAGGCTGAGACCAGAGGATCACGGTTCACGGACAGCCTCAGTTACTTAGTGAGGCCCTTCACAACTTAGTAAGACCCTATTTCAAAATAAAAAATGAAAAATAGGACCGGAGGTGTAGCTTGGAGGTTGAATGCCCCTGGGTCCCATCCCCAGGCCCACAAAAAATAAAATAAAAATAAACATACATTTAAGTTTAAAAATAGTAGTTTGTTGTTAGATATAAGACAGAGTTCAGATCTGGCACTATATTCTTATCAACAAGGTATTTACCTACATGAATGACGGAGACATTCAAAAATAAATTCAGGCTAGCAAACAATTCTTCATCATGAGGGAAACCCCCACACTTCCCAAGATGACTAGCAGTCCTGGCTTTTACCTACTAAGCATTAGGATTGGCTCCAACCCCCGTGACTACCAAAAAATGCCCCTCAGACTTCCAAAACACCCTGGGAATAGAACAGCCCTAATTGAGCATCTCACAATAGTGAGCCCTGGTCTTGATGCCCTGCTTCGACTGGGAATGATAGAAGAGGTAGAAAATCTCAAGAAGCCAAGTTGAGGTTTTGAGATATTTTCTTTTAATTGGCAAATAGTAATTGCACCTATTTATGAGGGTTCGGTGTGACATTTCAATGCATGTAGACAATGTGATGTGATTAGATCAGGTAAACAGCATACCCTTTACCTCAGGCAGACATCATTTCTTTGTGTTGGGCACACTCAAAATCTTTACAAATGATTTTGAAATACCTTAATAATTTCTGTCAACCAGTTGACTACTGTGCTATAGAGAGAGCATTAGAATTTACTCTTCCAATCCATTTACACCCCTATACTCAAGTCTCTCTCCATCCCTCCTTCGCCCTTCAAACCAGCTTTATCTCAGATGCTGCTGGCTGCTAGAAGTTCACTGAAGTGCCATGTTGAGAGGGTTCTGGAGCTACCTCTGGACACAGCAGGGAAGAGCATCACCCTCCATCAACAAGGCCGCGTGTGAGCGAGCGAGGATGGGGTGGCTCGCAGAACACGTGTTTGTGGATCCAGAGATGTAAAACGCTCTTATTCTGGACATTTTTGCCTACATCTGAAGCCTATGATCCTCAGAAACTTAGCAAGACTATGTTTCAAAATAAAAAATAAAATGGGGGCACTCCTGGGAAGAGGGCAACCAAAGGAAGCAGCACATACCAGTCCTGCTGACACCCGATCTCCGTTGCCTCAAAAACAGAGTTCTACAAAGCCGGAAAACACTATCAGTAGAGAAATTAAAACGACAGATACAAGAGACAGGGGAAAAGATTAGTCTTGCCTCACAGCACCCGACTCCAGAGACCAAAAAAAAAAGGAAACCATAAACCTGAGTGAGCAGCTGAAGACCATCCAGGTTGTAATTCATCAGTGTTTCCTGCACAAAGACCGGCTACAACTTCCAGCAACAGTGGCTGAGCTCACCACGCCCTACAGGATCCAGAGTGGAATTCAACACCAGAAAAGAAACCCGCTCACCTCATGGCTGAGGGCACCGCAGTGGCGCCATCTTGCCTCACTGCACCCGACTCCAGGAATGATCAGGAAAACCAAGGACCTGAAGTAGGCAGCTGCAGATCATCAGAATTGTAAGTCATCAGTTCCTCCTGCGCAAACACCTGCTACAACTAGCAAGCAACCAAGCCCACCGTGCCTTCCAGAGATCCAGAGCGCCGTGCACCAAAACACTAGATCCAACTAGTAGGATCTCTGGGATCATCACAAACCACAAAATTGTGGTGGACGGGGAGAAGTCAGACCAGACCAGCCCTAGCTGTGGAGAACAGAGACTCTTACACTGAGTTTGGTCTCAGAGGCAGGGAGAGACCGAGACTCCACATCTGTGGTAAGCACAGAGGGTGACCTGCACTTAACACTAGAGCCAGCCCCACTGATACCGACCATCTGCATAGACTGAGAAAGACTGAGAACTAGGCTTTCGTTAGGAAAGGTGCCAATGGCATTTGGTGTCTGCACAGAGAGACTGCAGAGGCCCTGTCTGCTGAATAGTCATTTATTTGTAGAGTTGCATTAATTGGTTGTTAGGTTTGTTTTGGTTTTTTGTTCTATTTTGTGTGTGTGTAAGTGTGTATGCCTATTTTTTTTTACCCTCTTCCCAAACCCTCTCTCAAGCTTCTTCCTTGGTACATACCTACTCTCTTCTCTCTATCCCTTTTCTGTCTTTCTCTCTGTCTTCTTCTCTCTTCCTTATCTTGTATTAAATTCACTTCATATCACTGTACCAGAAACTACATAGGTTACTAGAATACTACTACATTTTCACTATCTCTAATATCTAGTATATACTACCTTCCCAAACTCATACTCTCATTCTATTCGATCCTATCTGAGGCTTTACCCTATTCTTCAGTTCACACCATCCCTTCCCTCCTCAATCAACCTTCACTGTTGAATACAATAAAACTTGCCTGCAGGGGTCCAGACCTAGCAAGAGTCGAGGTTCCTGTGTTGGTGAGAGGAGAGTCGAGGTCGCGAGAGAAGACGCTGTCACACGAGACCAGCTGCAAGCTTCTCCAACTTTATTCAGCATTTGTTATAATCTTTATACTTTCTTTTTTGGCAGAAAAAGCAAAGCCATAATCATGCATGCAGGAACTTCAAGGACAGAAAAAGGTTTTACAGAATTCAGGGCAGGGTGCCAGACATTTAAATAATCATAGAAAGTCTGCTTTGTCTCATCACAAGGCCAGCTTGAACTTAGTCTAAGTTCAAACTAAGGTCAGTTTGAACTTAATCATTGGCCCAAACTTTATCCTTGGGAAAAAAAATCTTTGCTGCCTGAGTCTCTCACAAGCTGCTGCCCATCAATTTTAGTTATAATGCTTATACCTAAAATTCCAATTATAAATATTAATCCAAATAATCCTAAAATAATTTTTGAAGAAGGAAATGCTAGACATACTTCATGGGGGATTTACACCCTTGGTAGTCCCCTGACTGAGCTTTCTCAAGGTCTGCATGAGATGCTGTAGCACTTGCCCTTGGATATACTGTGAGAAATCTATCAAAAGCAACAGATACAAACTTTGGAAATCATGAGAAGGAGGAATAACAAGAAAGCAATGAACTCCCACACCATAATAACAGAACCTGAAAGCACAGAATTGCAGAGATCTCCAGAAGGTCAAATCAGGAATGTAACTGTAGAAATAATACAGGACTTCCAAAAAGAATTTAGAAAGAGTCTGAAAGAAATAAAAGATGCAATCATTGAAGTGAAGGCATCAATTCAAACTATTAAAAATTGATTAGACCACATGAAATATAAAATCTCGCTCCTAGATGATCACTCCAAAAATGGACACATAGTTTATAACTTAGAAAAAATAATTTGACAGCATGAATTGGACATTAAAGAATATGGGCCCATTTTAAAACAGCTAACCTAAGAATAATTGGCATAGAGAAGGGAAAAGAAGGTGAAACCAAAGAGATAAAAAATCTTTTCAAAGAAGTAATATCAGAAAATTTTCCAAACATAGAGCAAGAGGTCGATACACAGGTACAGGAAATTTGTAGAACTCCCTTTAACAAAATCAGAGAAAAGGTTCCCCATGCCACATAGTAGTCAAAATGACTAGTGTAGAAGCCAAGGAGAGAATCTTAAAGACAACAAAAACAAAAAACCAAGTGACATTCAAAGGTAAACCAATTAGTAGAATCACTCCAGACTTCCCAAACCAAGTCATGAGAGCCAGAAGGGCCTGGA
Organism: Muscardinus avellanarius; assembly: GCF_963383645.1. Taxonomy (NCBI): domain Eukaryota; kingdom Metazoa; phylum Chordata; class Mammalia; order Rodentia; family Gliridae; genus Muscardinus; species Muscardinus avellanarius. Next base: position 13,421,514 of record NC_137790.1, read on the forward strand.
GTAACATATTCCAAACTCTGAAAGCAAATAATTTGCAGCCAAAAATTTCCTACCCATCAAAACTATCTTTCAAATTAGATGGGGAAATTAAAGTCTTCCATGACAAACAGAAGCTGAAGGAATTTATGTCTTCAAAACCAGCACTAGAGAAAATACTCAAAGAGATTAACTGTAAAGAAGAAATAAGTAAAACACTCCAGAACCAGAGAAATAAGAATTTCTATCAAGCAGACAACTAAGCAAAGAAGAACAAACACTGTTTCAAACAGAAGTTAAAACTCAACATGTTAGGGATTAAAAATCATCTGTCAATAATCAAATATAAATGGCCTCAACTCCCCAATAAAAAGATAAAAAGTGGCAAAATAGATTAAAAACCAGAATACATCTATTTGCTGCCTCCAAGAAACACACCTTATAAGTAAAGATAGTAACAAATTTAAGGTAAAGGGCTGGAGCAAGGTAATCCATGCCAAAGGAAATCGAAGACAAGCAGGAGTAGCAACTATAATATCAGACAAGTTAAAATTCAAGCCTAAACTCATTAGAAAAGACAAAGCAGGTCATTTTTTACTGGTAAAAGGAACAATCCACCAAGAGGAAATAATGATAGTCAACATTTATGCCCCAAACATAGATGCAGCTACTTTCATAAAACAAATTCTTTGTGACATTAAGTCACACATAAATCCTAATACAATAATACTGGGAGACTTCAACACCCATCTCACACCTTTAGACTGATTTTCTAGACAAAAGGTCAGTAAGATGCCTGTGATCTAAAGAACACCATTATTCAAATGAACCTGTTAGACATATATAGAATATTCCACTGAATAACAGCAGACTTCACATTTTTCTCAACTGCTCATGGAACTTTCTCCAAAAGAGCTCACACCCTGGGCCACAAAGTGAGCACTAGCAAATTTAAAAGATGTGATATACTTTCCTGTGTCTTTTCAGACCATACTGGAATGAAACTAAAACTCAACTATAAGACCCAGAGAAACAACATAAACATGTGGAGACTGACCACCACATTGCTGAATGGAGAATGGGTCATGTAAGAAGTAAGTGATGAAATCAAGAAATTTCTAGAAACAAACAGAAATAGAGATACAACATATCAAAACCTCTGGGACATTTTGAAGGCAATTTTAAGAGGAAAATTTATAGCACCGAGTGCTCACATAAGAAAAACAGATAATCATCAAATAAATAACCTAGTGATAAAGCTGAAAACCCTTGAAAAAGAGGACTAATCTAACTCCAAAGCCAGTAGAGGACAGGAAATTATTAAAATCAGAGAAGAAATTTTAAAAATAGGAAATAAAAAATACAGAAAATCTACAAAAACAAAAGCTGGTTTCTGAAAAAAAAAATAACAAGATAGATAAACCACTAGCCAACCTAACCAAAACAAAAGAAAGAATCAACCCAAATTACAAAGATGAGAGTTGAAAAAGAAGATATCACCACTGACGGTGTAGAAATGCAGAGGATCATCATAAAATACTTTGAAAGACTATACCACAACAAAGTGGGAAATCTGGAGGAAATTAACAACTTTCTAGATAAATACAACCTTCCTAAACTGAGTCAAGAAGATAAAGAAAATTTAAACCAACCAATGGCAACAAAAGAGATTGAAACAGCAATAAAGAACTTACCATCAAAGAAAATCCCAGAACCAGATGGTTTCCCAAGTGAATTTTATAAAACCCTTATAGAAGAGCTAATCCTGATGCTCCTCAATATATTTTGTAAAATAGAAAAAAATGAGACTCTCTCAAATACATTCTATGAAGCCAACATCACATTAATACCAAAACCAAATAAAGACAGACCAAGTAAGGAAAACTACAGGCCTATATCTCTGATGAACTTGGATGCAAAACTGCCAAACGAAATACTAGCAACACGCATTCAAAACCACATCAAGAAAATCATACACCATGACCAGGTAGGGTTCATCCCAGGAATGCAAGGCTGGTTTAACATACAAAAATCAATCCATGTAATTCATCATACAAACAGAACCAAAGACAAAAATCACATGATCATTTCAATAGATCCTGGAAAAGCATTTTAAATCCAACATCCTTTTATGATAAAAGCACTACAGAGGATCAGAATAGAGGAACATACCTCAACATCATAAAGGCAATCTACAATAGGCCCACAGCCAACATCATATTAAGTGGGGGGAAACTATGAGAATTTCCCCTAAAAACGAATAAAACAAGGATCTCTATTATCACCACTTCTCTTCAATATAGTACTTGAGTCTCTAGCCAGAGCAATAAGGGAAGAAAAGGAAATCAAAGGAGTACAGATAGGAAAAGAAGAATTCAAACTTTCACTATTTGCAGATGACATGATACTATACTTAGAAGACCCAACAAACTCAACCAAAGGCTTATAGAACTGATCAATAAATTCAACAAAGTGTCTGGATACAAACTGAAATTTTAAAAAAATCAGAAGCTTTTCTGTACAGCAACCATAAATCCACTGAAAAATAAATCCACAAAACACTTCCATTCAGGATTTCCCACAAAAAAAATAAAATACATAGGAATAAACTTAACCAAGGAGGTAAAAGATGGCTACAAATATATATATATACACATATATACATATATACATATGTGTATATATATTAAGCATTGAAAAAAGAAATCATAGAAGACCTTAGAAGATGGAAAGATCTTTTATGTTCATGAATAGGCAGAATAAATATCATCAAAATGGCCATACTTTCACAAGTGATCTACAGATTCAATGCAATAACCATTAAATTACCAAGATCATTCCTCACAGACATAGAAAAAATAGTCCTTAAATTTAGTTGAACAACCAAAAAAAACCCTCATAATAGCCAAAGTAGTTCTCAGCAACAACAACAACAAAAAAAAAACAGGCAGGAGGAATCACAATACTTGACTTTAAACTATACTACAAAGCCATAGTAATAAAAACAGCATGTTACTGGCACAAAAACAGATAGATAGACCAATGGAGAAGAATAGAAGACTCAGAAACAAACCCACACACTTACAGCCAATTGATTTTTGACAAAGAGGCCAAAAACATACACTGGAAAGAGGTAGCCTGTTCAACAAACGGTGTTGGCAAAACTGATTAACCATATACAGAAAAATGGAAATTAATCCTGCTTTCACACCCTGCACAAGAGTCAATTCAAGATGGATCAAGGACTTGGAAATTAGACCAGAGACCTTGAGACTCCTTGAAGAGGGCATAGGTCCAACACTGCAACACATAGGCACAGTTTAAAACTTTCTAACAAGACCCCAAAGGCAAAAGAAACTAAAAGGTGAATCAATACGTGGGATTGCATGAAACTGAAGAACTTCTGTATAGCAAGGGAAACTATCAAGAACCTCAACCGAGAGCCAACAGAATGGGAAATTTTTTTGCCAACTACTCCTCCAACAGAAGACTAATATCTAGAATATACAGAGAACTCAAGAAACTCAGCACTAAGAAAACAAAGCCTCTAATAACAAAATGGGCAAGCGAACTAAATAGACACTTCATGAAAGAAGAAATGCAAATGGCCAATAAATGCATTAAAAAATGCTCAACATGACTAGCAATTAGAGAGATGCAATTCAAAACTACCCTGAGATTTCACCTAACTCCAACTAGAATGGCAACAATTCAAAACACAAACAACAACAAATTCTGGCGAGGATGTGGAGAAGTGGGAACTCTAAAACATTGTTGGTGGGATTGCAAATTAGTGCAATCACTTTGGAAAACAATATGGAGGATCCCAGAAGAATGGGAACGAACTTACCATTTGATCCAGCAATACCACTTCTTGGTATCTACCCAAAAGAAAGGAAACCAAACTTCCAAACTAATGCATGCGTATCTATGTTCATAGCTGCACAATTCACCATAGCCAAACTGTGGAACCAGCCAAGATGTCCATCAACAGATGAGTGGATTACAAAACTGTGGGATATGTACACAATGGAATTTTGCTCAGCCATAAAGAAAAACACAATTACATCATTTACAGGGAAATAGATGGAAATGGAGGATATTATGCTGAGATTAATCAGTCACAAAATATAAGAAATCAAGCCAGGCGTGGTGGCACACGCTTGTAATCCGAGCACTTGGGAGGCTGAGACAGGAGGATCCCACAGGCTCGAAGCCAGCCTCAGCTACTTAGTGAGGCTCTCAGCGACTTAGTGAGACCCTGTTTCCAAATAAAGTATAAAATAGATCTGGGAGTATAGCCCGGAGGTAGAAAAGCCCCTGGGTTCTACTCTCAGTACCACACACACACAAAAAAAAAAAAGGAAATCAAATGCTCTTCCTAATATGTGAAAGCTAGGGAAAAATGGATAATAGGAGGAACTCTAAATGAAGGAGATCCTATAGATGAGCAAATAAGGCGACCTGAGGGGATGGGAGGGGAAGAGGGAAATTCTCTAAAGCACATGATGTACTTTAACAAACATCAAAGTCAATCACTAAGCCAAGCATGGGAAGGAGGGAGGGGAAGGGAATGGGGTGGGAATTGGGTAAAGGCTAATTGGGTGATGTGTCCATGTATGCCTCTTCCATCTTGTACTCCATTAAGATGTATGACTACAATGCACCAATAAAAAAATTAAAAATTAAAAACTAAAAAAATTAATTGGGGCTGGGAGTATAACAGAGGTAAAATGCCTTGGGGTGTGTGTGTGTGTGTGTGTGTGTGTGTGTGTGTGTGTGTGTGTGTGTATGCACATAGGTGTGTATATATTTGACTCATATCAAGCTCTGTTTTCACACATTTTGCAAAACACTTCAGAAATGAGAGCACAGAGGAAAACACTGAGCTCAGATACTCGAGCCCATTTGCGTTTCGTTGAACAAGAGACACTGACAGAGAAGTGGAGAAAAATAAAATCATACATAAAGCATATAAAGGTACATAAAGCAGAGTTTCTGTCAGGAGCAGTATGGAAACATTTAGACACAGTCAGCTCCAAAATTTAAGAATCAGACCTGGGCACCGTGGTACACACCTGTGATCCCAGTATTTAGGAGACAGAAGCATCACAGGTTTCTGGCAACTCAGTAAGATCCTCAAGGATCTCAAGGAGATCGTGTTTAAAAATACGTAGAGCTGGGAGTGTGATTCAGAGGTAGAATAACCCTGAATTCAATCCTCAGCACCAACAAAAATAATAATCCTAATAACCAGGTAAATTGCTGCATTTGACTTTGATCATGTTTCCTTCCACAGCCTGCCACCTGGTGGAGACATTAATAAGTAATAAACTTAAGATTGAATTAACTGAGGACACGAGGGAAATAAGATTAAAGTAGCTACTCCAAGACTTGAAGAAAGGAAGAAAACAGCTACGCCACTGCTAGCGATGACATTGCTGGTGGTGGTGGTGGTAGTGGTGGCGGTGGTGGTGATGGTGGTGGTATCAATGGTGATAATGATGGTGGCGGTGATGGAATTGGTGGTGGTGGTGATCATGGTGGTGGTGGCAGTATTAGTGGTGGTCATGGTGGTGGTATTAATGGTGACAATGATGGAGGTGGTGATGGATTTGGCAGTGGTGATGGTATAATGGTGGTGGCGGCAGCGACGATGGTGATAATGGTGATGACAATGGTGGTGGTAGTGTTGAGGGTGGTGATGGTAGTGATGGTGGTGGTGATGGTATTGATAGTGGTGGTAGTGATGGTACTGATGGTGGTGGTGATGATGGTACTGATGGTGGTGGTGGTGGTAATGATGATAGTCTCACAACTTTATGGATTAAACACTTTTATTATCTCCATTTACACATGAGATATTTAAGCACAAAGAGGGTATATCACCCAAGAGAACAGTTACTATGCAGAAAACAGGCCCCTAATATTCTGCCAATATTCTCCCATATTTATTTAATATGAATTAAACAAATTTTCCTAAGAATATATTCCTTTTTTTGTGGTACTAGGTATGGAACTCAGGGGCATTCTACCCCTGAGCTATACCCCCAAACCTATTTTTTATTCTTTATTTTGAAACAAAGTCTCACTAAGTTGCTGAGACTGGCTGTGAAACTGCAGTCCTCCAGTCTCAGCCTCCCAACTACTGGGATTACAAGCATGTGCCACCACACCCAGCTAGAATATATTCTTTATTATAGTTTTGGTAAGGTTCTCTCTCAAAGGAAAAGTATATAACTGAGGAAAGTTAACACTGCCCATCATACACACCTGTGTTCACTGACGTTCAACAAACCTCCCAGAGATGTTGTAAGAGAAGGGAGGGTCTCAAGCACAAAACTTGGTCACCTTGTAAAGTTTCCAAAAACTAAAACTGTTATGTAAGGACTTAGCTAATTTTTTCCAGGAGGACAATGGATACTCTCCTTTAAAGGCTTGGACAGAGCCGGGCGTGGTGGCGCATGCTTGTAATTCCCGCGCCTGGGAGGCAGAGACAGGAGGATCACGCAGGTTCGAAGCCAGCCGCGCGCACTGGCTTAGGAGACCCTGTTTCCAAATAAAAATGTAAAAATAGGTCTGGGAGTGTAGCCCGTGGTAGAAGGGCTTCCGGGAACCCCAGTACCACAAAAAAAAAAAAAAAAAGGCTTGGACAGCTCTTCCCAAAGAGCATGCAGTGGTTAAAGCTGTCACTTCAGGTTTCTAGCATGAGAGTCTTAACTTTCTAGCAATCCCAGCTTTATCTCAAACAACCAAGACAAACACTTAGGAGCAAGCTTTGGGAGGTTGGTAAATTTGTGTATTATAAGGGGAGGGAGTGGGGATGAGTGGAGAGGAGGAGAAGCAGGAAAAGGGGTTTTGTCATCATTTCCTCTGCATTTGTCAGTGGAGATGCTCAACAAATGTGTGGTCATAAATAACTAAAGGGACGGACACATGAGATGTGTCAGGGAGAGCCCTCAAGTGAGAAGTCGCAGGTAACAGGGTGATGTCACCGTCTGCCTCTAGTTTCCATGGGTACCTCATCCACAGTCGTATCTGGTGCAGGTTCTCCTCCGGATTCTAAAATCAACAGTTCTCTGAATGGAAGGGCAGCGTTAATTGGTTGTAAGGGATCTCTCTCTCCATGAAAACACTTTTGTTTAGGTTATTATTTTTTTTTCCTGTACTGGGGAATTGAGCCTAGTACAGAAAAAATAAAAGTTTTGCCTCAGACATTCTACCTCTGAGATACAGCCCCAAGCCCTATTTTTTTTTTTTTTTTGAAACAGGGTCTCATCATGTTTCTGAGCGCCTGGCTGAGTTGCTGAATTGCTGAGTTGATCCGAGTACTAGATCACAGGCGTGTATCACCATGCCTGTCACTTTTGCTTATTTAAAACCTTTACTTTTTCTATATCCTATAATTCCATACTACCTCAATGATTCCATTAATGGAATTATGTTACAAGATGGGATTTTAATGTCAGTGATTTATTGCATTCGTACTAGGTGGTATTATGTAAGAGAGTTAAGTAGGGTGGGTGGGTAGAAAGAGCCATCAAAGCCCAGGAAGGGATCTTGGTTTTTATTTTAAGTGTAATGAAGTTGCCTTAAGGGGATAGAACAAAGGAGTGGCATGATAGAATTTTCTGTTTTGTTTTCTTATGGGGGGTATATTTTTGGTTTTGTGTATTTTCTTGGGTTTTTTTTTTTTTTTTTGGTACTGGTGATTGAACCCAGGGGCAGGCATTCTACCTCTGAGCTACACCCCAAGCCCTATTCTACTTTTTATTTTTGAAACAGGGTCTCATTACGTTGCCGAGGGTCTTGCTAATTTCCTAGGGTTGGCCATGAATGACCCTCCTATCCCAGGCTCCCAAATCCTGGGATTACAAGTGTGCACCACCACGCCTAGTTGATTTGTGTTAACTCTGCCTATGTTTTAGAAACAGATCGAAGGAGGGAGAGAGGACCATTAGGAAGCTCATGTGCTGGGCTAGAAGTAGAGAAGACAGAGAGAAGAGGGAAGAATCAGGGTGTGCTTTGAAAGGGCACTGCACAGGACCTGCTCTGGATCAGCAAAAGGAGAAAAAGAACCAAAGTAAGGATTTGATTTGGGGCCTGGGTCGCTGGATGGACACTGAGCCCAGATATGGAGATGAGGAGGGTGGTGTTGCTGTTTATTTACCTCTCGGGATTGGGCTAGGGCATGAATCAAGAGTTCCATTTCAGCCCCAATTTTGAGACGCCTCCTAGGCATCAGGACGGGATTCCAAGCAAAATAGTAAATCTCAGGGCTGGAGAAACAGACCTCAGCGCTCTACCCAGAGAACGGCCAACAAGCACTTGCCCACAGCAGCTCTGTATGCCTTCACTGGTTACTCTCCACGACCTCATCAAGAGGTTAGTATTTCTACAGTTTCAATGATTAATAATAACATTTTCATTTGTATCTCCCTTAGAGTTGCCACAACACTCTCCCGCCATCTGTCTCTAGCTCTTTTTTGTTCCTCGTAATAGCACTGAGAAATCGAAAGGTCTGGGCCAAGAGGCTATGAGCCCAGTAACGGCATCTGTCAGACTTCATACCTGTCCAGTCCCACAGAGGATGGACCTGCGGTTTGCGCACCTGGGCCGGTGCTCTTTAAAAGCAGGCCATGGTTCCATGTTGTGTACATAAGAGCCCTCTGCTGTTCAGAGCGAGTTCGCCCATCCACTCAGATCCTTCAGCTGAACAATATTCAAGTACTGAGTCAGCGTTCTCTTCCATTTTTGTGAAATGCTCTTGGGGTAAATACCCTACTTGATAAACATCAACGTTTTTAGAACAGTTTAACTGGTC